>NC_057808.1:412993610-413180407 GCF_018294505.1 Triticum aestivum | reverse complement strand
CCCCTTGCCTCCGCCCGCCGTGGCCCTTGGCCGCGCCGGCGAGCCCCGCCATCGGTGCCCTGGCGCCCTCGTCCCGCCCTGCGGGCGAGCGCTCGCTCGGGTGCGCCCGCACCCGCTGGACCAAACCCGCTGTGGCCAGTGCCCCCTGGCCCTATGACATGTGGGGCCCCACCCCCCAGAATGTTTGTTAAAAAAATGAATGATTTAAAAAAATTTATTAATTAAATTAATAAAAATAAATAAATAAATAAATAATAAAGATAATTAATTAAGATAATTAATTAATTAACTTAATTAATCATGTTAATATTAACTAATTAAGATTAATTAACCTAATAACTAATTAACTACTGTTAATTAGCTAACAGCACCTGACAGGTGGGGCCCACCTGTCAGGTTGAACAGGTCAATGGTCAACGTTGACTGCTGACGTCATGCTGATGCATTAATTAAATTTCGAATTAAATTAATTTATTAAATTCTAAAAATGATTTAAAACTTTAAAATTTAATACAAAATAAACAGTAGCTCGGATGGAAAAACTTTGTACATGAAAGTTGCTCAGAACGACGAGACGAATCCGAATACGTAGTCCGTTTGTCAGCCACACGTTCCTAGCATAGCGAACATGGAAGTTTTCCCCTCCGGTCCTTCTGTCCGAAAACGCGAAACATCGGGAATACTTTTCCGGATGTTCCCCCCCTTCGCCGGTACCACCTACTGCCGCGTTAGGGCACACCTAGCACCGCTTATTGTCATGTCACGCATCGTCATGCTTATGTTTGCATTGTATTTACTGTTTCTTCCCCCTCTTCTCTCCGGTAGACTACGAGACTGACGCTGCTGCTGCCCAGTTCGACTACGGAGTTGACGACCCCTCCTACTTGCCAGAGCAACCAGGCAAGCCCCCCCTTGATCACCAGATATCGCCTATTCTTCTCTATACTGCTTGCATTAGAGTAGTGTAGCATGTTACTGCTTTCCGTTAATCTTATCCTGATGCATAGCCTGCCCTTGCTACTACTGTTGTTACCTTTACCTGCAATCCTACATGCTTAGTATAGGATGCTAGTTTCCATCAGTGGCCCTACATTCTTGTCCGTCTGCTGTGCTATACTATCGGGCCGTGATCACTTGGGCGGTGATCACGGGTATATACTTATATACTATATACATGACACCTGTGGTGACTAAAGCCAGGTCGGCTCGTAGGAGTACCCGCGAGTGGATCTTATGGCGGAGCGACAGGGCAGGTTGAGACCACCTAGGCGAGAGGTGGGCCTGGCCCTGGATGCCGTCCGCGGTTACTTCAAAATAACACGCTTAACGAGTTCTTGGTATTTGATCTGAGTCTGGCCATTTGGTCTATACGCACTAACCAGCTACGCGGGAACAGTTATGGGCACTCGACGTCGTGGTATCAGCCGAAGCTCTTTTTGACGTCAGCGACTAAGTGGCGCGCGCCGCATTGGACCGTAAGCTCGCGCTTGTATTAAGGGGGCTAGGTCTGCTTCCGTCCGCGTACGCAACGTGCAGGTGTGCAATGGGCGATGGGCCCAGACCCCTGCGCGCATAGGATTTAGACCGGCGTGCTGACCTCTCTGTTGTGCCTAGGTGGGGCTGCGACGTGTTGATCTTACGAGTCCGGGCATGACCCAGAAAAGTGTGTCCGGCCAAATGGGATCGAGCGTGTTGGGTTATGTGGTGCACCCCTGCAGGGAAGTTTATCTATTCGAATAGCCGTGTCCCTCGGTAAAAGGACGACCCGGAGTTGTACCTTGACCTTATGGCAACTAGAACCGGATACTTGATAAAATACACCCTTCCAAGTGCCAGATACAACCCGGTGATCGCTCTCTAACAGGGCGACGAGGAGGGGATCGCCGGGTAGGATTATGCTATGCGATGCTACTTGGAGGACTTCAATCTACTCTCTTCTACATGCTGCAAGATGGAGATGGCGAGAAGCGTAGTCTTCGACAGGATTAGCTATCCCCCTCTTATTCTGGTATTCTGCAGTTCAGCCCACTGATATGCCCCTTTACACATATACCCATGCATATGTAGTGTAGCTCCTTGCTTGCGAGTACTTTGGATGAGTACTCACGGTTGCTTCCCTCCCTCTTTTCCCCCTTTTCTTTCTACCTGGTTGTCGCAACCAGATGCTGGAGCCCAGGAGCCAGACGCCACCGTCGACGACGACTCCTACGACACTGGAGGTGCCTACTACTACGTGCAGGCCGCTGACGACGACCTGGAGTAGTTAGGAGGATCCCAGGCAGGAGGCCTGCGCCTCGTTCGATCTGTATCCCAGTTTGTGCTAGCCTTCTTAAGGCAAACTTGTTTAACTTATGTCTGTACTCAGATATTGGTGCTTCTGCTGACTCGTCTATGATCGAGCACTTGTATTCGAGCCCTCGAGGCCCCTGGCTTGTATTATGATGCTTGTATGACTTATTTATGTTTTAGAGTTGTGTTGTGATATCTTCCCGTGAGTCTCTGATCTTGATCGTAAACATTTGCGTGCATGATTAGTGTACGGTCAAATCGGGGGCGTCACACATGTGTCGTTACCCCTTTGGGGGTGGCATTCTTGGAGAAGCACTCTGGCTCGAGGGACCAGCGGATGGCTTCTTTGGTGGAGCGGTGTTTCTTTCTACATATTCATGGCGGCGGCTCTTGGCGGCATGGAGCAGCGGAGGCTTGGCATCAGATGTGTGGTGATGGACACGCGCAGGAGGTCGACGATGTCTGGCGTCGTGGTGGCGTCGGCAGCAGCTAGACCGTGCAAGGTAGATGTAGCAGTACAACTCTGAAGATGGATTGGTGGCAGGTGACTGCGGCGGCCTCATACCCGGCAGGCGTCCTGGTTGAGGAGCACGCTGGACTGGTGGGTGCCCATACCCGGCAGGCGTCCTGGTTGGGACCTCAGGTCTTAGATGTTAGGTTTGGCTGCGAGGTCTGTTTGGTATTAGACCTAGACTATCAACGCCCCTTCATCAACTAGATAGGAGTAGCGACAGATGTTGCTTAGATGGTGGCTTTGGTCTTATTGTTGTATGAATTTGTATGGTCTTGTGTTAATAATTAATAAAATGGCTGTATGCATCATCCAGATGCAGAGGCCGGGGGTATTTCTCCTTTTCTAAAAAAGAACTTAGATGTGCAATAACTAAAACACATATAGTTATGCCCTAGACACACTTAAAGACAGAGTTTTGACGACAGATAGACTTGCCCGTAGGGGCTGGCCCAATTGCGGTCTTTGTCAGCTTCGTAATAGAGAACCGAAAACTGCCGCACACCCCATGTTCAAATGTCGCTACTCGATCGGGATTTGGAATTTGATCCATGATTGGCTGGGGATGCAGCCACAAAAGTACCGGTCTTTGTCAACTTTGTAAAGGGGAATCGAAATCTGCCACACACCTCAAGGCAGGACCCATGTTTGACTACGGTGGAGACCATCCACGGCTGCCCTTGCCCTCCCCGGCGCCCTTGCCGTCCTTCTCACGAAAGTACCGGTCGAAGACGCAGTATGGATCGAGCCGGATCTGTTCGTCCTCGAAGCTGTCCTCGCCGTCACTATCTGCCTTCTCACCCTTTGGTGGCAGTCCGGCCATCGCATGGACCACCCGATTCTGCTCTCGGGCGAGGGCGTGTGTGTTCCTCCACTGCCATTTCTTCATAATGCGGGCGCGGATGGCTTCCACTTCTGCCACCGCCCGCGCCGCCGCATCAGCCGCCTCCGCCACTGCCCTTTCCGCCATGATACGGGCCTTGGCGGCCCTTATCCTCTCCTTCCCCCGGCGGGCCGCCCGTTTTCGGTGGGACTCATAGTCTGCCTGACCGGTGATGGGGAAGGAGAGGGTTTCCGGCTGCCGAGACCGCGATGATCCTGCCCTAGAGGACCCGAGCGCTCGTTGAGCCGACGCTATGCAGTCGCGGCGGACAGATCCGTCCGTCGGCCGGGCGCTGTCCTGCCGGGAGCGGCGTAGTGCAATGCGGATCGCCATTGCCTCCTCCAACTTGCACGGGATGACACCCCAGTTGACGGATCCGGAGTGGTCGGAGTTAGAATCGCTGCCTGCTATGCCAGAGATGACCGGACCCCGCCGGAGGTGAGCTCGGGTGGCGGAGGGGAGTGGAGTGAAGTGGCTCGGGTTTGTCCGACGAGCGGATGGGGATGGATATATGTGGGGTCGGGTGGGCCAACATGGGTCGGGTCCGACGTGGCGGGCGTGCCCGGGCGCGCTTTTACTTGAGAAAGGGGGACCACCCTCAAAGCCCGGGTTCCCCCATATCCGCCTCATATTTGGGCTAGAGATGAGGGGTGCCGCGTTTGAGACCCGTTTGAGGCGTCTGTTTGAGTTGAAAAATCATGACCGGTCAGTGACCGGGCGGACCGCCCGGGCGTTCGAGGAGGGTTTGGGGCGCCCGGCTGTAGATGCTCTAAGGGATAAAATGTCGACGAAAAAAAAGATGAGGGAGCAAATGTCTACTTCTCGTGAACTTGAGGGACGAAAAACATACTTTTTTCTATGGATTATGTAAAGTGCTACTGTTTGTTTGCTTCCTTCAAGGTTCAAAATATCTGGTATAAGGTTCATATCGGTTGACTTTGGTATATTGAATACAAGAGAGAGATATCGGACGATGTATAGTTAAACTAAGGGAATTATCAAAATTTGAGCAAAGCCTGTTGATATAATGCTCTTTATTACAAATAAATGTACAATAAAATTATACTCCCTCCATTACATAAGATAGTGCATATAATTATTATTTGTCGGTGTTTCAGATGTCAAGTTTCGTAAACTTTATCCAAATTTATAGAGAAAAAGTATCCACATTTACAATACAAAGTAGAAGCACCTTGTATATATATTTTTCACAAGCCATGAACTTATTTATTTATTTATTTGTACAACAAATTGCATGCGCACATGGAACATGAACATGTATTGCTTGTCAAAAACTTCAACAAATACTAGCACATTTTTGCGGCCGCATATAAATACCTAAGGGCTCCAATGTCTTGACGTGAGCAAACGTTCGGTAGTTAAATCTCCAGCCCACACCATTCATCTTAGCGACCAACACTCCCCTATCCCTGTGATTGACCTGCACGATGTTGGACGCAAGCCTTGAGCCGAACGGCGATAATGCGCCTTGCCGCGGGTATGCATACAACAACTGCCCCTCGCACTTCAAAAAGTGTTCGCCGTATGCGAAGTGCGGCCTTGGAATCTCGTGCATGGGACATGCGAGGGTGTACCGGCAGATCCACCTCCCCTCCTTGTTCCGAACCCACGCTTGCATCATCCCCGCCGGGTTGCTGACGATGACTCCCAGCCTCCCGTGCACCTCGGTCAGGCTGTAGTCGTTGTGCCTCGCAGGCAGAAACGGCAGAGATGTGGCGGAGACGGCGATGTGCTCGCTGTCGAGGTCGAAAGAGATGATCCTCGCGGTGCCGCCGCCGTCGGTGACCCAATATGTCACGCCGTCCACACTGACAATGCCGCCGTCGAGGTTGCACCTCTTGTTACCGGGGGCTGGCACCTCTCGCCACGCCTCATCCCCAAGCGTGAGCACGTGCACCGCGTCGCGGACCCGGTTGAAGCTGCACGGGACGTGCACCACCTTGTACCGCCCTGTTGTGGGATGGTACGCGAAGTTGTATTCCCTGTGCCACCTCCTGTCCTCGCCGAATATTTGGCCGGCGCATGGCGGCCGCCGTGGGACGGGCAGCGTCTCTCTTGTTGCTGGGTTGACCAGGGTGATGTCCCCGCCGTCGTCGCAGAGGCATAGCAGGCCGTTGCACGTGCCGACCAGCTGCTGGCGACCGCTCCACAGCAGGCTATAGCTCCCCGTCGAGGATGACGAGAGGTCGTCGACAACGTAGGCGATGGTGGAGGCGGCGTGCCAAAGGAGGACCGTGGCACGGCTCTGCATCTCCGTGGTGCGCTCGTCGACGACGTCGCGCCAGAGCCTGCAGACGAGGCGGGCTCGGCGCCTCGCGCTCGGCGGGAGCCGCAACAGAATCTCCACCAGCACGTCCGTGGGGAAACATGTATCCCCGGGCGATGTTCGTGCTAGCATTATTTGGAATCTTCCGTCGTCGCCGTTCCTTTAATTGGGATTGCAGATACGAGCCCTACTGGGTTTCAACCTCTTTTGTATCCGATAGCTTACTTGGATGTTGATTCGGCTGCCAGGTTTGGATCCGATTTTAGACCGCAATAACTGGCTCTCCTCCTAATAATTAGTACTAGTCCAGATCGACGCGCCCACAAACATGTGTTTCCTAATTTATAGTACACGAGGGCTACACTGCTGCACAGCTTACATGGCAAGAACGGCATACATGTTTTGTTTTGTTTTTGCTGGGAGGCATAACATGTTCTTTTCCTTTCTTTTTAGAAAAAACTTCGGATTTATTCATCAAACATCATGACAGTGCACAAAGTTGAGAACCAATCTAGGATTTCTCTTTCCCTTCCCTATCCCTTGGCGGCTAGGGCAACTCTCCCCTCCAGGGCGTCGCTGGTGAGATCATGAATTCGCCTCCCCTTTGCCTGCCGCTCCGGCGGGCTGTGGCGAGGAGGGGAATCTCGTTGCCTCCGCTTTGGTTAGTAGTTTAGTTTAAGGTTTTTTAGTCCTCATAGATGCGGCGTTCAGGTGAATGGTGACACTTCTTCTTTGAGTTCATCTTTCGGACTTCGATCCTTCTCCAGTTCGTCCATCCGGGCATGGTTGACGGAGCTCCGGCGTAGATTCCTACTGTCTCCATGGGGAGGTGAGGTTAGGATTTCTTGTCATGTGATGATATTTGGTGTCAGGTATTTCAGATCTATTCAAGGGTTCAATGACGATGACTGCGGCTTCAGAACGTTGGTCCTTAGGGACACGTGCATGAAGATTTTCAGGCTATCATCGACGGGGTCAAGCCGACTCCGATAGGGGAGCGACGACATCGGCGCGTCGGCGGCTCATTCTGATGGCCGTAGTTGTCGTTCGGTGGTCTAAGAATCTCAATGTAATTTTTATATTGTTTGAGGTGCTTTGTACTTCCAGTGAACTTTGACAGTACAAAGAACATGAGAAGTAACAAAAATTACATCCATATTCGTAAAGTAACAAAAATTACATCCATATTACAAAAAAACATCATCGTTGAGCGCCCTTGGTTTTATGACCGAAAGGTTATGGGACACCCCTGATTATTATTTTTGTTGGAGATGGGCTCCTAGTGGAGATGAGTTATTCATGAAAAAAACGATAATCTGTGAGCTTGGGTGCAGAGATGGATTTTCGATAATCTGTATCCTGCAAACCAAGCAAACAAATGAATAGTACCCCAATAAGATTCACTAATCTCTTGTCTTGTATGTACAAGATTCAATTAGTCATATTTATGTATGAATATTTGTAATAGGTTTTTATATCGAAACATTAGTACATCCATGTTTCTTTAAAGAAAAATCATTGCTTTTAAATGCATGTGCTTAACACGAAAATGCATGCAGATTCCCGCAAAAACAACATGAAATGTAGATACATGCAGAGTACTAGACAATGAATTATGTAAAATGGTAATATTAGTTTGTTTCCTTCTATATGCCTTAGATTCAATTCAGGCTACTAAATCCCCCACCCCCAACCATCACAACCCATTGAGGTCGTATCATGACATCATGCCAAATTTCATGTTTTTCAGACTTTAGTCACATTTTTTGGACACGTGATTTCCTTTTTAAATTTGTGTTTAATGTTATGCGACATCACATACATTTTTGTGCAAGGCATCGCACAAAGTTTTGTTTTCTAAATTGTGTGCGAGATAGGGTACATCACACATATTTTTGCGGAAATATGTTTGTAATGCCTCACACACATTTGTGTTTTCTATCCGTGTGCAGTGATGTGCTACATCACACAATTTTTCTAGCAAAAACCATGTGCTATTTTCTAACTTTGTGTGATATTTTGACATCACATACAATAATTTCCTATCGTTTATGATGTGGAGCTTAATGGCACAATTCTGCACTAATGAGGATAGGATCACACATATGCAAAATAGAGATTATGAAACACACATGAATTTGTACAATTGGGGTTTTGACTCAAAAGAATAAAAAGACACATGAATACCAAAAGGAGCGGTCAAATTAAGATCAAACTATATGCAAAGATAAGGTGAAGTTAATACTATGCTCCTTATGGCTGTATACTTATTCTCTGTGCATAGGAATGTATAAATTCTTTGTTTTTCCCCATCCAAGTAGTAAAACGTGCGCTCGCCAGCGATTCTTGTGCTTTTCATCCCCATCTCCAAAGCACCGGCATGATCTCCATCATCACCGGCATGACACCATGATTTGCATCATCTCCAGGGTGTCGTCATGTAGTTGTCTCCGCCAACTATTGCTAACTCATAGCGATAAAGTAAGCAATTACATGGCGTTTAATGATTGACACGCATGTCATGCAATAATATTAAGAAAACCCTATGGCTCCTGCTGGTTGCCGTACTCATCGACATACAAGTCGTGAACTATTACAAAACATGATCATCTCATACATCACATATACTAGTAGAATGCCGTGCGTTGCTACAGGCCATAATGAATCAAACAAATAATTAAGGTTGTCTTCAAGGTTGAAACTGATTTCTCCCTCATACTTTCGAGGCTCCAGAAATTCAACCGTTTAGACAGTCCAGGCACCTCCAAATCCAAAATATATGTCGGGGGAAAATGTGGTTTCATGGACTATCCGCCACGTTATCTCCAACACACTGGCCCAATACAACAACCCCACCCCATGATGCACTCTTTCCTTTTCATGCAGGAACCTCCCCTTCCCACTTGGTTTCCAGCCGTAGCAGGACATTTCTCGCTGAAGCACTGTCCTTTAAAACCGGATGAAGCTCACCTCACCTTCTCCATTGGGCCGTCTCTCCTTCACACCGTACTTCCCCATAGACCACCAAGGAGGAGTCCCCTGCCAACCACCCCACTCTCCGCCCTGACCCCCTCCCCACGTGTTTGTGTCGATCTGCCACCGCCATCAAGGGGGAGGAGGCATGCACCGTCCTTGATGCCCCCAAGCGAAGAAGGCAGATCCGATGTTTGCAAAGAAATTGCCACGTTGTAACATACAGTTGAATTTCATGCATTACCACAAAACAAAAATATTATATCCATTGTTGGGCATGGTACTGATATGCCACCGTGTCCACAAGTAACTCTTGAAGCAACCAATGAATGCATTTACCCTTCTATCCTAACCAAAAGGTGTACGTTGATGAAAACATCATATGAACCACTCGCTCATGCAATTTGTTGCAAAGCCATCTTTAACGAAACGCAATTTGCCATATTTTCTAAGTAGGGCAATTATTGTGCTCAGACAACCGTAACTAAACATACAACCCTAACCACCATTTTGAGTGTTCTTGAGTTCTTGAACTAGCTACGGTGTGTGCGTCGTCCAAAAGATCCCAATCCCCCCTCAGTATGCCTCGGGCCTCCTTTTATAGTCAAAGGGGTCGCCACAGTGGCACACAGGAGGTGGAAAGGTATGTACAGTGTACAAGCTTATCGCCTGTCATTACGGGACAAAACACATTAAATGCGCTCCTTAGGTGTCCTTTTGCTTTATCGGGGGCGGTAACAAGGCCCGTCCCGTCCGTCGCCGCTCCGTCTTGCCTTGACACGCGTCTAGGCCAACGAGGTGCGCAGCGCCATGTAGGCTGGCAGGCTGCTGAGTTGGCGTGGTGGTAGGGTCTTCACGAAGATCCGCATGCCACCACGCAG
Organism: Triticum aestivum; assembly: GCF_018294505.1. Lineage (NCBI taxonomy): Eukaryota > Viridiplantae > Streptophyta > Magnoliopsida > Poales > Poaceae > Triticum > Triticum aestivum. Next base: position 413,170,583 of record NC_057808.1, on the reverse strand, counting down.
GTGCTTGACTAGTTGGATTAGTATCCACGTACTGCCACATGGGTACTTGCTTTAGTTGGTGGGTTGGCCGCTGAGCTGGGGCGGCAAGGCCTTGCCGCAGTCTCGCGTATATTCCCGGCAAGGGTCTTGCCGGGGCCTTGTAAGCGCCCTCGGCAAGAGTCTTGCCGGGGCCTTGCGGGTATCTTCGGCAAGGTGCCTTGTCGGGGCCTCATGGGCATCCTCGGCAAGGAGCCTTGCGGTTGTCTTGTCTTCTGGTCCTCATCTAGGATTTGTAGGTTCTCTGTCTTCACAAAGATCTGCATGCCACCATGCAGGCACTTCTCGAGCCTTGGTTCCAACATTGTCGATGGTGTTGGAACTCTCAGGCTCAAGGGTGGCTGGAACGCTGGCGTTGGGTGAGCTGCCCCGGCAAGGCTCTTGCCGGGGCTGTGTAGGCCGCCCCGGCAAGGGTCTTGCCGGGGGAAAGCCCATCCAGTTGCTCTATCTTTTGCGCCCTTGGTTGGAGCGCTGCTCTGGTAGCCTTGCACTTCTGCTTCCCTCCTCTGCCCTGCTAAGTGCCGGCAAGGGTCTTGCCGAGGGAAAGCCCATCCAGTTGCTCTGTCTTTTGCGCCCTTGGTTGGAGCGCTGCTCTGGTAGCCTTGCACTTCTGCTTCCCTCCTCTGCCCTGCTAAGTGTGGTCGCAGGCGTGGCTCTGACTGCCCGTGTACAAGTAAAGGGGTACAAAGGAGAGCCCCTACTTTCGTACACCGACAGGAGCAGCTTGTACACTATACATACCTTTTCACCTCCTGTGTGCCACTGTGGCGACCCCTTTGACTATAAAAGGAGGCCCGAGGCATACTGAGGGGGGATTGGGATCTTTTGGATGACGCACACACCGTAGCTAGTTCAAGAGCTCAAGAACACTCAAATATACACCAAAGCAGGACTAGGGTATTACGCATCCTCGCGGCCCGAACCCGGGTAAACGATCCTCGTGCTGGCTTCTAGACCCGCTTTTTGCACAACCCCGCGCCCGCCAACCATAGAAGGGATCCCAGTGGTCCCATAGGTGTCGTTTCCACCGACAACCATCCACATCCACATCTACCGCATAATATAAGTGGGAGGCTCACATGTGTCCAAATAATTTTTGATGGGACAAATGGGCATCCCACATAATCTCACGTCAATGATCGACTCAGATAAACTATTGTACCCAAAAAAATACTAATGGACATTTCAAGTAACCTCCTACACAATCTAGCACCACCAAGCTACCTTGCCCCCCTGCACTTGCTAGCGTCACTCACCCGTTGCCCCTCCTCCAGCTACCAATATACCAATATCACCTAGCTCTCGAGCGTCCCCTCCATGATTGTGATCGTATCGCCGCCCCAATGTCTGCTCCCTCGAACTCCCTCTCCCCATGTTGCATCTCGACTATATAAAACACTGGATGCCTTTGAAAAATTGACAGCAAAATTATCCTAGCTTCCAGACGACCATGGAGAATCAAATTAGTCACTGGGTTAAATAACATGGTCCTACCTCCCTAGGAGTTGGAACATAATTTATTTTCTTAGCCACCGTTATATCAAAACTTACAACGTAAGAATCGACTGTTTGTGCAAATAACTAACTAAATTTTCTGTTCGTATAGTTTCCACTCATTTTCACTTTGTCCCGATTCAATGATAAATCATATGGCCAGATGCCCATTAATTATATAGGAAGGTCAATGAAATGCAACATCATCTCTCTTACATCATATACCAGAAAATGGAATTTTCGTATACTATTGAACATGTCAAATAAGCAAAGCAATTGGCTAACAATTGACGAAAACTCAATTGGATAGCCCTTAAGAGCAAAAGAAGTATGAAATATTGCATTCAAAGTCAGGCAAGAGGGCATTCAAAGTCAAGAAAAGCCCGTGCGCTGCCACAAACAAGAACAATTTATAAAGATAATAATCAATTCGTTAGTGATGTAGTTTAAGACAACAACGTCCAACCAACACCACAATCCAACTTGCTTCACTAATAAAAAATCATCACACATCACTTTGATTTTATTCATTTAGTCGCCCAACCGGGAAGAAAGAAAATGCCTCCCCCCTCTCATTCTTGTGCAACACCAAGTAATTTGTGCCGCCACCCATGATGCATGTCATATGGACCATAAACGCTTTATATCATGGTTGTGGGAACAAAATCAAATGAAGCATGTGGCTCATCAGTTCCGGTTGTAGAGCCGGAAAAAGGAAGGAAGAGGGCTGACTGAAACAAATAAATATTTATGAGAGCATGTGATGTATTACTACGAATTGATAAATCATATTTATGAGAGCTTATTAATAATATACATAAAAAAGTACCAATCATAGCAATGTATAGTTTGGCACATATCTTCAACTTACCTGCACAATGTACACAAAAAACCTTACCTGCTCAATATATAACAGTCCCATTTGAAACCATAAAAGTTGCTTCTATGAAGTGAAAATTACCCTCTCAATAGTATATAACAGTCTCACACTCTACGAACCGTAGAAAATTCACCATCATGCAATTAGCATTGCTCAATTATTTGAAAAACACATACACAACAAGAAAAGTGTACAGATGCTAGTATTCAACAGATCTAGCTGTACGGTTCAATTTATTGATGAACTAACACTGAATTTATATATTGCAAAACATTCAAAAGTGAGATGCTGCTCATGAAGAAAAAACTTCAAACAATATCAAGGTAAATATGTTGGACCTAAGTACATGGGAGTACAGAACTCAAAAGATGCTAGAGTTAATCTTACTCCACTCCTGAGTACGAGGATAAAGAGAAGAGACCACATATCTTCATGAGATGTTCTCCATTAAAACAAACAAGTGGAGTGAGTACGATGCAAAACCTATCTGTGGGGGAAGAGCAGTCGGCTTCAAGTGTAACATACTTGGCGATGAACTCAGGTCGTTCAGCGTGGTGGTCCATGATAACCCACAAGTATAGGGGATCACAACAGTTTTCGAGGGTAGAGTATTCAACCCAAATTTATTGATTCGACACAAGGGGAGCCAAAGAATATTCTCAAGTATTAGCAATTGAGTTGTCAATTCAACCACACCTGGATAACTTAATATCTGCAGCAAAGTATTTAGTAGCAAAGTAGTATGGAAGTAACGGTAATGATAGCAAAAGTAATATTTTTGGGTTTTGTAGTGATTGTAACAGTAGCAACGGAAAAGTAAATAAGCGAAGAACAATATGTGAAAAGCTCGTAGGCATTAGATCGGTGATGGAGAATTAGGCCGGATGCGGTTAATCATGTAACTGTTGGAAATATGCCCTAGAGGCAATAATAAAATGGTTATTATTATATTTCCTTGTTCATGATAATTGTCTATTGTTCATGCTATAATTGTATTAACCGGAGACCGTAATACATGTGTGAATACGTAGACCACAATATGTCCCTAGTAAGCCTCTAGTTGACTAGCTCGTTGATCAATAGATGGTTACGGTTTCCTGACCATGGACATTGGATGTCGTTGATAACGGGATCACATCATTAGGAGAATGATGTGATGGACAAGACCCAATCCTAAGAATAGCACAAGCTCGTGTAGTTCGTCTGCTAAAGCTTTTCTAATGTCAAGTATCATTTCCTTAGACCATGAGATTGTGCAACTCCCGGATACCGTAGGAATGCTTTGGGTGTGCCAAACGTCACAACGTAACTGGGTGGCTATAAAGGCACACTACGGGTATCTCCGAAAGTGTCTGTTGGGTTGGCATGAATCGAGACTGGGATTTGTCACTCCGTGTGACGGAGAGGTATCTCTGGGCCCACTCGGTAGGACATCATCATAATGAGCTCAATGTGACCAAAGAGATGATCACGTGATGATGTGTTAAGGAACGAGTAAAAGTGACTTGCCGGTAACGAGATTGAACGAGGTATTGGGATACCGACGATCGAATCTCGGGCAAGTAACGTACCGATTGAAAAAGGGAATTGTATACAGGATTGATTGAATCCCCGACATCGTGGTTCATCCGATGAGATCACCGTGGAACATGTGGGATCCAACATGGGTATCCAGATCCTGCTGTTGGTTATTGGCTAGAGAGCTGTCTCGGTCATGTCTGCATGATTCCCGAACCCGTAGGGTCTACACACTTAAGGTTCGGTGACGCTAGAGTTGTTATGGGAATTAGTGTGCAGTTACCGAATGTTGTTCGGAGTCCCGGATGAGATCCCGGACGTCATGAGGAGTTCCGAAATGGTCCGGAGGTAAAGATTTATATATGGGAAGTCCTATTTTGGCCACCGGAAAATGTTGGGGATTTTTTGGTTTTGTACCGGGAGGGTTCTAGAAGGTTCCTGAGTGGGGCCCACCTGCATGGGGGGACCCACATGAACGTGGGTAGTGGGGGCAAGGCCCCACACCCCTGGTCAAGGCGCACCAAGATCCCCCCTTAGAAGAAATAAGATCATATCCCGAAGGATAAGATCAAGATCCCTAAAAAGGGGGATAACAATCGGCGGGGAAGGGAAATGATGGGATTTGTTTCCCCCACCTTTGCCAACGCCCCAATGGACTTGGAGGGCAAGAAACCAGCCCCCTCCACCCCTATATATAGTGGGGAGGCGCATGGGAGCCGCACCCCTTCCCCTGGCGCAGCCCTCTCCCTCCCCAACACCTCCTCCTCCTCCGTAGTGCTTGGCGAAGCCCTGCCGGAGAACTGCAAGCTCCCCCACCACGCCGTCGTGCTGCCGGAGCTCTCCCTCAACTTCTCCTCTCCCCTTGCTGGATCAAGAAGGAGGAGACGTCCCCGGGCTGTACGTGTGTTGAACGCGGAGGCGCCGTTGTTCGGCGCTTAGATCGGAATCATCCGCGATCTGAATCGCTACGAGTACGAATCCTTCATCCGCGTTCTTGTAACGCTTCCGCATCGCGGTCTTCAAGGGTATGAAGATGCACTCCCCTCTCTCTCGTTGCTAGTCTCTCCATAGATTGATCTTGGTGATGCGTAGAAATTTTTTAATTTCTGCAACGATCCCCAACAGTGGCATCATGAGCTAGGTCTATGCGTAGTTTCTATGCACGAGTAGAACACAAGTTGTTGTGGGCGTCGATTTTGTAAATTTACTTGCCGTTACTAGTCTTATCTTGATTCGGCGGCATCGTGAGATAAAGCGGCCCGGACTGACCTTACACGTACGCTTACGTGAGACAGGTTCCACCGACTGACATGCACTAGTTGCATAAGGTGGCTAGCGGGTGTCTGTCTCTCCCACTTTAGTCGGATCGGATTCGAGGAAAAGGGTCCTTATGAAGGGTAAATAGAAATTGGCATATCATGTTGTGGTTTTGGCGTAGGTAAGAAACCTATAGCAGCCACGTAAAAACTTGCAACAACAATTAGAGGACGTCTAACTTGTTCTTGCAGCATATGCCGTGTGATGTGATATGGCCAAAAGGATGTGATGAATGATATATGTGATGTATGAGATTGATCATGTTCTTGTAATAGGAATCACGACTTGCATGTCGATGAGTATGACAACCGGCAGGAGCCATAGGAGTTGTCTTAATTTGTTATATGACCTGCATGTCAATGAAAACGCCATGTAATTACTTTACTTTATTGCTAACCGTTAGCCATAGTAGTAGAAGTAATAGTTGGTGAGACAACTTCATGAAGACATGATGATGGAGATCATGATGATGGAGATCATGGTGTCATGCCGGTGACGATGATGATCATGGCGCCCCGAAGATGGAGATCAAAAGGAGGAAAATGATATTGGCCATATCATGTCACTATTTGATTGCATGTGATGTTTATCATGTTTTTACATCTTATTTGCTTAGAACGACGGTAGCATAAATAAGATGATCCCTCATAAAATTTCAAGAAAGTGTTCCCCCTAACTGTGCACCGTTGCGAAAGTTCGTTGCTTCGAAGCACCACGTGATGATCGGGTGTGATAGATTCTAACGTTCGCATACAATGGGTGTAGGCCAGATTTACACATGCAAAACACTTAGGTTGACTTGACGAGCCTAGCATGTACAGACATGGCCTCGGAACACAAGAGATCGAAAGGTCGAACATGAGTCGTATAGTGGATACGATCAACATGAAGATGTTCACCGATGATGACTAGTCCGTCTCACGTGATGATCGGACACGGCTTAGTTGACTCGGATCATGTATCACTTAGATGACTAGAGGGATGTCTATCTGAGTGGGAGTTCATTAAATAATTTGATTAGATGAACTTAATTATCATGAACATAGTCAAAAGGTCTTTGCAAATTATGCCGTAGCTCACGCTTTGGTTCTACTGTTTTAGATTTGTTCCTAGAGAAATTTAGTTGAGAGTTGAAGGACTGAAATTATGTGGACTGGGTCCGTAAACTGAGGATTGTCCTCATTGCTGCGCAGAAGGATTATGTATTTAATGCATCGTTCAGTGTGCTGAACCTCGAGTGTCGGTTGTGGATGTTGCGAACATCTGACATACACATTTTGATGACTACATGATAGTTCAGTGCGTAATGCTAAATGGTTTAGAATTGAGGCACCAAAGACATTTTTGAAACATCGCAGAACATATGAGATGTTCCAAGGACTGAAATTGGGATTTCAGGCTAGTGCCCATGTCAAGAGGTATGAGACCTATGACAAGTTTCTTAAGCCTGCAAACTAAGGAGAAATGCTCAATCGTTGAGCATGTGCTCAGATTGTATGAGTACTACAATCGCTTGAATCGAGTGGGAGTTAATCTTCCAGATGAGATAGTGATGGTTCTCCAAAGTCACTGGCACCAAGCTACTAGAGCTTCGTGATGAACTATAACATATCAGGGATAGATATGATGATCCTTGAGCTATTCGCGACACCGCAAAAGTAGAAATCAAATAGGAGCATCAATTGTTGATGGTTAGTAAAACCACTAGTTTCAAGAAGGGCAAGGGCAAGAAAGGGATACTTCATGAAACGGCAAATCAGTTGCTGCTCTAGTGAAGAAACCCAAGGTTGAACCCAAACCCGAGACTAAGTGCTTCTGAAATGAGGGGAACGGTCACTGAAGCAGAACTACCTTAGATACTTGGTAGATGAGAAGACTGGCAAGGCCGATAGAAGTATATTGGATATACATTATAATGTGTACTTTACTAGTACTCCTAGTAGCACCAGGGTATTAAGGTTGCTAAGTGGTAGTAACTCGAAATAAAAAGCTACGGAATAAACGGAGACTAGCTGAAGGTGAGATGACGATATGTTTTGGAAGTGTTTCCAAGGTTGATGTGATCAAGCATCAGATGCTCCCTCTACCATCGAGATTGGTGTTAAACCTAAATAATTGTTATTTGGTGTTTGCGTTGAGCATAGACATGATTGGATTATGTTTATCGCAATACGGTTATTCATTTAAGGAGAATAATGGTTACTCTGTTTATTTGAAAATACCTTCAATGGTCTTGCACCTAAAATGAATGGTTCATTGAATCTCGATCGTAGTGATACACATGTTCATGCCAAAAGATATAAGATAGTAATGATAGTACCACATACTTGTGGCACTGCCATTTGAGTCATACTGGTATAAAACGCATGAAGAAGCTCCATGTTGATGGATCTTTGGACTCACTCGTTTTTTGAAAAGTTTGAGACATCCGAACCATGTCTATCAGTTTATACGCATGAAGAAACTCCATGCAGATGGATCGTTTGGACTCACTTGATTTTGAATCACTTGAGACATGCAAATCATACCACATGGGCAAGATGACTGAAAGGCCTCGTTTTCAGTGAGATGAAACAAGAGAGCAACTTGTTGGAAGTAATACATTTGATGTGTGCAATCCAATGAGGGCTGAGGCACGGAGTGAATATCGTTATGCTCTTACTTCACAGATGATTTGAGTAGATTCTAAGTATATTTACTTGATGAAACACAAGTCTGAATTATTGAAAGGTTCAAGTAATTTCAGAGTGAAGTTGAAGATCGTCATGACAAGAGGATAAAATTTCTATGATATGATCATAGAGATGAATATCTGAGTTACGTGTTTGGTACACAACTAAGACATTGTGGAAATTGTTTCACAACTAATGCCGCCTGGAACACCATAGTGTGATGGTGTGTCTGAACATCATAGCTGCACCCTATTGGATGTGGTGCAAACCATGATGTCTCTTATCGAAGTACCACTATCGTTTATGGGTTAGGCATTAGAGACAACCACATTCACTTTAAATAGGGCACCACGTAATTCCATTGAGATGGCACCGTATGAACTATGGTTTAGAGAAACCTAAGCCGTCATTTCTTAAAAGTTTGGGGCTGCGACGCTTATGTGAAAAGGGTTTAGCCTGATAAGCTCGAACCCAAAGCGGATAAATGCATCTTCATAGGACACCCAAAACAGTTGGGTATACCTCCTATTTCGGATCCGGAAGCAAAAGTGATTGCTTCTAGAAACGGGTCCTTTCTCGAGGAAAAGTTTCTCTCGAAAGAATGGGGTGGGAGGATGGTGGAGACTTGATGAGGTTATTGAACCGTCACTTCAACCAGTGTGTAGCAGGGCACATGAAGTTGTTCCTGTAGCGCCTACACCAATTGAAGTGGAAGCTGCTGATAGTGATCATGAAACTTCGGATCAAGTCACTACCAAACCTTGTAGGTCGACAAGGATGCGTACTATTTCAGAGTGGTGCGTAATCCTGTCTTGGAGGTCATGTTGCTAGACAACAATGAACCTACGAGCTATGGAGAAACGATGGTGGCCCGGATTCCTACAAATGGCTCGAGGCCATAAAATCCGAGAGGATCCAAGTGTGAAAACAAAGTATAGACTTTGGAAGAACTACTTGATGGTCGTAAGGCTATTGGGTACAGATGGATTTTAAAAGGAAGACGGACAATGATGGTAAGTATCACCATTAAGAAAGCTCGACTTGTCGTTAAGATGTTTTCCGACAAGTTCAAGGAGTTGACTGCGGTGAGACTTTCTCACTCGTAGCGATGCTAAGAGTCTGTTGGAATTGTATTAGCAGTTACTGTATTATTTATGAAATCTTGCATATAGGATGTCAAAACATTGTTTCCTCGACAATTTTCTTGAGGAAAGGTTGTATGTGATACAACCAGAAGGTTTTTGTCAATCCTAAAAGATGCTAACAAGTATGCAAAGCTCTAGCAATCCTTCTAAGGACTGTAGTAAGCATCTCGGAGTTGGAATATACGCTTTGATGAGATGATCAAAGATTTTGGGTTTATACAAAGTTTATGAGAAACTTGTATTTCCAAACAAGTGAGTGGGAGCACTATAGAATTTTTGATGAGTATATGTTGTTGACATATTGTTGATCAGAAATGATGTAGAATTTCTGGAAATCATATAGGGTTATTTGAAAAGTGTTTTTCAATGGAAAACCTGGATTAAGCTACTTGAACATTGAGCATCAAGATCTATAAGGATAGATCAAAAAACGCTTAATAGTACTTTCAAATGAATACATACCGTGACAAGATTTTGAAGGAGTTCAAATAAGATCAGCAAAGAAGGAGTTCTTGGCTGTGTTATAAGGTGTGAGCATTGAGTGAGACTCAAGATCTGACCACGTCAGAAGAGAGAGAAAGGACGAAGGTCGTCCCCTATGCTTTAGACGTAGGCTCTACAGTATGCTATGCTGTGTACCGCACCTGAAGTGTGCCTTGCCATGAGTCAATCAAGGGGTACAAGAGTGATCCAGGAATGGATCACATGACAGCTATCAAACTTATCCTTAGTAACTAGTGGACTAAGGAATTTTCTCTATTATGGAGGTGGTAAAAGAGTTCGTCGTAAAGGGTTACGTCGATGCAAACTTTGACACTAATTCAGATGACTGTGAGTAGTAAACCGGATTTGTATAGTAGAGCAGTTATTTGGAATAGCTCCAAGTAGCGCATGGTAGCTGCATCTACAAGATGACATAGAGATTTGTAAAGCACACACGGATCTGAAAGGTTCAAACCCGTTGCCTAATAACCTCTCTCACAAGCGAGATATGATCAAACCCCATGGGTGTTGGATTCATTACAATCACATAGTGATGTGAACTAGATTATTGACTCTAGTGCAAGTGGGAGACTGTTGGAAATAAGACCTAGAGGCAATAATAAAATGGTTATTATTATATTTCCTTGTTCATGATAATTGTCTATTGTTCATGCTATAATTGTATTAACCGGAGACCGTAATACATGTGTGAATACGTAAACCACAATATGTCCCTAGTAAGCCTCTAGTTGACTAGCTCGTTGATCAATAGATGGTTACGGTTTCCTGACCATGGACATTGGATGTCGTTGATAACGGGATCACATCATTAGGAGAATGATGTGATGGACAAGACCCAATCCTAAGCATAGCACAAGATCGTGTAGTTCGTCTGCTAAAGCTTTTCTAATGTCAAGTATCATTTCCTTAGACCATGAGATTGTGCAACTCCCGGATACCGTAGGAATGCTTTGGGTGTGCCAAACATCACAACGTAACTGGGTGGCTATAAAGGCACACTACGGGTATCTCCGAAAGTGTCTGTTGGGTTGGCATGAATCGAGACTGGGATTTGTCACTCCGTGTGACGGAGAGGTATCTCTGGGCCCACTCGATAGGACATCATCATAATGAGCTCAATGTGACCAAAGAGTTGATCACGTGATGATGTGTTACGGAACGAGTAAAAGTGACTTGCCGGTAACGAGATTGAACGAGGTATTGGGATACCGACGATCGAATCTCGGGCAAGTAACGTACCGATTGACAAAGGGAATTGTATACAGGATTGATTGAATCCCCGACATCGTGGTTCATCCGATGAGATCATCGTGGAACATGTGGGAGCCAACATGGATATCCAGATCCCGCTGTTGGTTATTGGCTAGAGAGCTGTCTCGGTCATGTCTGCATGATTCCCGAACCCGTAGGGTCTACACACTTAAGGTTCGGTGACGCTAGAGTTGTTATGGGAATTAGTGTGCAGTTACCGAATGTTGTTCGGAGTCCCGGATGAGATCCCGGACTTCACGATGAGTTCCGGAATGGTCCGGAGGTAAAGATTTATATATGGGAAGTCCTATTTTGGCCACCGGAAAATGTTCGGGATTTTTCGGTATTGTATCGGGAAGGTTCTAAAAGGTTCCGGAGTGGGGGCCACCTGCATGGGGGGACCCACATGAACGTGGGTAGTGGGGGCAAGGCCCCACACCCCTGGTCAAGGCGCACCATGATCCCCCCTTAGAAGGAATAAGATCATATCCCGAAGGATAAGATCAAGATCCCTAAAAAAGGGGGATAACAATCGGCGGGGAAGGGAAATGATGGGATTTCTTTCCCCCACCTTTGCCAATGCCCCAATGGACTTGGAGGGCAAGAACCAGCCCCCTCCACCCCTATATATAGTGGGGAGGCGCATGGGAGCCCCACCCCTTCCCCTGGCGCAGCCCTCTCCCTCCCCAACACCTCCTCCTCCTCCGTAGTGCTTGGCGAAGCCCTGCCGGAGAACTGCAATCTCCACCACCACGCCGTCGTGCTGCCGGAGATCTCCCTCAACTTATCCTCTCCCCTTGTTGGATCAAGAAGGAGGAGACGTCCCCGGGCTGTACATGTGTTGAACGCGGAGGCGCCATTGTTCGGCGCTTAGATCGGAATCAACCGCGATCTGAATCGCTACGAGTACGACTCCTTCATCCGCGTTCTTGTAACGCTTCCGCATCGCGGTCTTCAAGGGTTTGAAGATGCACTCCCCTCTCTCTCGTTGCTAGTCTCTCCATAGATTGATCTTGGTGATGCGTAGAATTTTTTTAATTTCTGCAACGATCCCCAACAGTAACAATCATAACATAGGGTGACACAGAACTAGCTCCAATTCATCAATGTAATGTAGGCTTGTATTCTGAATATAGTCATACGTGCCTATGGAAAAGAACTTGCATGACATCTTTTGTCCTACCCTCCCGTGGCAGTGGGGTCCTAATGGAAACTAAGGGATATTAAGGCCTCCTTTTAATAGAGTACCGGACCAAAGCATTAACACATAGTGAATACATGAACTCCTCAAACTACGGTCATCACCGGGAGTGGTCCCGATTATTGTCACTTCGGGGTTGCCAGATCATAACACATAGTAGGTGACTATAGACTTGCAAGATAGGATCAAGAACTCACATATATTCATGAAAACATAATAGGTTCAGATCTGAATTCATGGCACTCGGGCCCTAGTGACAAGCATTAAGCATAGCAAAGTCATAGCAACATCAATCTCAGAACATAGTGGATACTAGGGATCAAACCCTAACAAAACTAACTTGATTAGACGATAAATCTCATCCAACCCATCACCGTCCAGCAAGCCTACGATGGAATTACTCACGCACGGCGCTCAGCATCATGAAATTGGTGATGGAGGATGGTTGATGATGACGACGGCGACGGATTCCCCTCTCCGGAGCCCCGAACGGACTCCAGATCAGCCCTCCCGAGAGGTTTTAGGGCTTGGTGGCGGCTCCGTATCGTAAAACGCGATGAATCCTTCTCTCTAATTTTTTCTCCCCGAACACGAATATATGGAGTTGGAGTTGAGGTCGGTGGAGCAACAGGGGGCCCACGAGGCAGGGGGGCGCGCCCAGGGGGCAGGCGCGCCCCCACCCTCGTGGATAGATGGTGGGCCCCCTGGCCTTGATTCTTTCGGTAATATTTTTAATATTTTCCAAAAATAAGTTCCATGGAGTTTCAGGTCATTCCGAGAACTTTTCTTTCTGCACATAAATAACACCATGGCAATTCTGCTGAAAACAGCGCGAGTCCGGGTTAGTTCCATCAAATCATGCAAGTTAGAGTCCAAAACAAGGGCAAAAGTGTTTGGAAAAGTAGATACGACGGAGACGTATCAAATCCCCCAAGCTTAGACCTTTGCTTGTCCTCAAGCAATTCAGTTGATAAACTAAAAGTGATAAAGAAAAACTTTTACAAATTCTGTTTGCTCTTGTTGTTGTAAATATGTAAAACCAACATTCAAGTTTTCAGCAAAGATCATAACTAACCATATTCACAATAACTCTTAGCTCTCGTGTTTACTCATATCAATGGCATAATCAACTAGCGAGCAAAAATAATAAATCTCAGATGACAACACTTTGTCAAAACAATCATAATATGATATAATAAGATGGTATCTCGCTAGCCCTTTCTGAGACCGCAAAACATAAATGCAGAGCACCTTTAAAGATCAAGGACTGACTGAACATTGTAATTCATGGTAAAAGAGATCCAGTCATAGTCATACCCAATATAAATTAATAGTAATGAATGCAAATGACAGTGGTGCTCTCCAGCTGGTGCTTTTTAATAAGATGGTGATGACTCAACATGAAAGTAAATAGATAGGCCCTTCGCAGAGGGAAGCAGGGATTTGTAGAGGTGCCAGAGCTCGATTTTGAAATAGAGATAAATAATATTTTGAGCGGAATACTTTCATTGTCAACATAACAACCAAGAGATGGCGATATCTTCCATGCTACACACATTATAGGCGGTTCCCAAACAGAATGGTAAAGTTTATACTCCCCCTCCACCAACAAGCATCAATCCATGGCTTGCTCGAAACAACGAGTGCCTCCAACTAACAACAGTCCCGGGGGAGTTTTGTTTGCAATTATTTTGATTTAGTTTGCATAAAGCATGGGACTGGGCATCCCGGTGACCAGCCATTTTCTCATGAGTGAGGAGCGGAGTCCACTCCTCTTGAGAATAACCCGCCTAACATGGAAGATAAGGACAGCCCTAGTTGATACATGAGCTAATCAAGCATAAAAACAGAATTTCATTTGAAGGTTTAGAGTTTGGCACATACAAATTTACTTGGAACGGCAGGTAGATACCGCATATAGGAAGGTATAGTGGACTCATATGGAATAACTTTGGGGTTTAAGGGATTGGATGCACAAGCAGTATTCCCGCTTAGTAGAAGTGAAGGCTAGCAAAAGACTGGGAAGCGACCAACTAGCGAGCGACAACAGTCATGAACATGCATTAAAATTAATGAACATTGAGTGCAAGCATGAGTAGGATATAATCCACCATGAACATAAATATCGTGAAGGCTATGTTGATTTGTTTCAACTACATGTGTGAACATGTGCCAAGTCGAGTCACTTAAATCATTCAAAGGAGGATACCACCCTACTATACCACATCACAACCATTTTAATAGCATGTTCGCACGCAAGGTAAACCATTATAACTCATAGGTAATCAGGCATGGCACAAGCAACTATAATCTCTAATTGTTATTGCAAACATGTTTATTCATAATGGGCTGAATCAGGAATGATGAACTAATCATATTTACAAAAACAAGAGAAGTCGAGTTCATACCAGCTTCTCTCATCTCAATCAGTCCATCATATATCGTCATAATTGCCTTTCACTTGCACGACCGAACGATGTGAAAATAATAAGAGTGCACGTGCATTGGACTAAGCTGGAATCTGCAAGCATTCAATAAACAGGAGAAGACAAGGCAATATGGGCTCTTGGTTAAATCAACAATAATGCATATAAGAGTCACTTCAACAATTTAATCATGGTCTTCTCCTATCGACCCCTAAAGAAAAGAAAAGAAATAAAACTATTTACACGGGAAAGCTCCCAACAAGCAAAAGAAGAACAGGAAATCTTTTTGGATTTTCTTTTTAATTATTACTACAGCAAGAAAAGTAAACTAACTAAAAGCTACTACTATTTTTTTGTTTTTCTTAAGGTTTATTAAACACACAAGAAGAAAGCATAAAAAAAGAAAATAAACTAGCATGGATATTACAGTGAAAGAGTATGAGTACCGACAACTAGCAATGAGTGTGTAAACATAAATGTAATGTCGGTGAGAAATACGTACTCCCCCAAGCTTAGGCTTTTGGCCTAAGTTTGTTTATTGCCACGGATGGCCTGGCGGATATCCATAGTTGTAGTTGGGGTCGTACTGAGATGCAGCGGCTATTGCATCGTGGGCTGCAGCGTGGAGGCGAGCTGTCCTCGCCCTCCTTTCGTACTCATTTGCCTCCTCTCTGGTTATAAAATGTCTCCCTTTTGCCTGAAAGTCAAAGAGAGCAGGAGCAGGGAGAACAATATGGACGGCGTGACGCCTGTCAAAGATTAGTCGGTACTGGAGAGGCGGTTCATTCCTCTCAACAAACTGATGGTGAACCATAGCATTAAAGTCTAGATAAGTAGGAGGCAATTCAATATCATCATCACGTAGGGTTACACCAAGAAAATCAGCTAAGCAGGTTGCATAAATTCCACCAAAGAAATCTCCATTAAATCTATTATGATGCAACCTACGTGCAACAATGGCTCCCAAATTATAAGATTTATCTCCTAACGCAGCACTCCTGAGAACACCGAGGTCAGGGACACACATATGACATGCTTCATCTTTACCATTTATGCACCTACCTATGAAGAGAGCAAAATAATGTATAGCAGGAAAATGAATGCTCCCTATGGTAGCTTGGGCTATATATCTAGATTCCCCCACAGTTATACTAGCAAGAAAATCTCTAAATTCAGATTTGCGAGGTTCGCTAGCACTACCCCATTGTGGAAGTTTACAAGCAGTGGTGAAATCCTCTAAGTCCATAGTATAAGATTTTTCATAAAGATCAAACAGGACAGTTTGAGAATTGCGTGAAGATGAAAATTCAAACCCCCTCACAAAGGAACTAGTGAGATAGTCGTACTGGCGGCACTTTTCTGCCTCGAAGCTCACAAGATCGGCGTTACGCAAATATGCGTTAAATTCTTCCTTGATTCCTGCTCGATCCATGAAGTCCTCTGAAGGCCATTCACAAGGCCGCACTGGAGCGTTCCTTGGTGGCTCATCATCAGCATCACGCATTGCAAGCCTGGGTCCTTGCTTCCTTGAAGAACCACCTTGGTACATTTTCCTAAACATATTTCTTCCTCTGCAACATTTCTAAAATTTTTAGTAACTTCCAATAAAAGTGAACAAAGCTCAACAAAATTGATAGCAACTACTCCTACAAGTGCCTAGGGCCTATATCATGCATTAGAACTACTTGGAACCATATAAATTTGACATGCAAGCTCAAGGACATGGTCACCTAGGCAGCACAAATTTGCAATGAATAAAGCACTAGAACAAAAACTAATTGGACCAATGGAGGAGTCACATACCAAGGAACAATCTCCCAAAGCAGTTTTGTGAGAGGTGCTTTGAGCAAGGAGATCGAAAATCGCAGCAAAATGAGCTAGAACTCGTGCTTGAGCTGGATGGTGATTTTTTTGGGAGGAAGGAGAAGTGTGTGGGTGCAGGAATAAGTGGAGGGGGGCCATCATGGGCCCACGAGGCAAGGGGCGCGCCCTGGACCCTCGTGGCCAGGTGCTTGCTCCCCCTGCTATTTGGAGAACTTTTATTTTCGGGGTATTTTTATATTGCATGGATAATTCAGGAAACAGACATAAAAATACTATTTTTACTTTATTTCAACTAAATAACAGAAAGTAAAAGGAGGGTACAGAAGGTTGTGCCTTCTAACTTCATCCTTCTCATGCTCATAAAAAGGAATCCACTAACAAGGTTGATCAAGTCTTGTTAACAAACTCATTCCGACTAACATGGAACCGGAGAAATTTCAAATAACACCATGTTACCTCAACAGGGATATGCACATCCCCAATAATAAGAATATCATATTTCTTCTTGACAGTAGGAAGGGGAAATTCAAAACCTCCAAAAATAATCGATGGAATTTTTCCAATAGAATTTATACTGTGGACCTGAGGTTGTCTCCTCGGAAAGTGTACCGTATGCTCATTACCATTAACATGAAAACTGACATTGCCTTGGTTGCAATCAATAACAGCCCCGGCAGTATTAAAAAAGGGTCTTCCAAGAATAATAGACATACTATCGTCCTCGGGAATATCAAGAATAACAAAGTCCGTTAAAATCGTAACGTTTGCAACCACAACAGGCACATCCTCACAAATACCGACAGGTATAGCAGTTGATTTATCAGCCATTTGCAAAGATATTTCAGTAGGTGTCAACTTATTCAAATCAAGTCTACGATATAAAGAGAGAGGCATAACACTAACACCGGCTCCAAGATCACACAAAGCAGTTTTAACATAATTTCTTTTAATGGAGCATGGTATAGTGGGTACTCCTGGATCTCCTAGTTTCTTAGGTATTCCATCCTTAAAAGTATAATTAGCAAGCATGGTGGAAATTTCAGCTTCCGGTATCTTTCTTTAATTAGTGACAATTTCTTTCATATACTTAGCATAAGGATTCATTTTGAGCATATCAGTTAATCGCATACGCAAAAAGATAGGTCTAATCATTTCAGCAAAGCGCTCAAAATCCTCATCATCCTTTTTCTTGGATGGTTTGGGAGGAAAAGGCATGGGTTTCTGAACCCATGGTTCTGTTTCTCTACCGTTCTTCCTAGCAACAAAGTCTCTCTTATCATAATGTTGATTCTTTGATTGTGGGTTATCAAGATCAATAACAGGTTCAATTTCTACATCATTGTCATTACTAGGTTGAGCATCATCATGAACATCATCATTAACATTATCACTAGGTTCATCTTCATTACCAGATTGTGTTTCAGTATCAGAAATAGAAATATCATTAGGATTCTCAGGTGGTTCAGCAATAGGTTCACTAGAAGCATGCATAGTCCTATCATTTTTCTTTTTCTTCTTTTTAGAAGGACTAGGTGCGTCAACATTATTCCTCTGAGAATCCTGCTCAATTCTCTTAGGATGGCCTTCAGGATACAAAGGTTCCTGAGTCATTTTACCAGTTCTAGTAGCCACTCTAACAGCATAATCATTATTCTTACTATTTAATTCATTGAGCAAATCATTTTGAGCTTTAAGTACTTGTTCTACTTGAGTGGTAACCATAGAAGCATGTGTACTAATGAGTTTCAGTTCACCTTTAACTCTAGACATATAATCACCCAAGTGTTCAGTCATATAAGCATTTTGTTTTAATTGTCTACCAAAATAAGCATTAAAATCTTCTTGCTTAACCATAAACTTATCAAACTCATCCAAACACTGGCTAGCTAACTTAGTAGGAGGGATTTCAGCTTTATCATATCTATAGAGAGAATTTACCTTTACTACCTGTGTCAGGTTATCAAGACCATGAGTTTCTTCGATAGGTAATGGATTAGGATCATATATTTCTTCAACAGGCAGTAAATTAAGACCATGTATTTCTTCAATAGGTGGTAAATTCTTAACATCTTCAGCTTTAATACCCTTTTCTTTCATAGATTTCTTTGCCTTTTGCATATCTTCAGGACTGAGAAATAGAACACCCCTCTTCTTTGGAGTTGGTTTAGGAATAGGCTCAGGAGTTGGCTCAGGAAGTGTCCAATTATTTTCATTAGTCAACATATTATTCAATATAATTTCAGCTTCATCCGGCGTTCTTTCCCTGAAAACAGAACCAGCACAACTATCCAGGTAATCTTTGGAAGCATCGGTTAGTCCATTATAAAAGATATCAAGTATTTCATTTTTCTTAAGAGGATGATCAGGCAAAGCTTTAAGTAATTGGAGAAGCCTCCCCCAAGCTTGTGGGAGACTCTCTTCTTCAATTTGCACAAAATTATATATATCCCTTAAGGCAGCTTGTTTCTTATGAGCAGGGAAATATTTAGCAGAGAAGTAATAAATCATATCCTGGGGACTACGCACACAACCAGGATCAAGAGAATTAAACCATATCTTAGCATCACCCTTTAATGAGAATGGAAATATTTTAAGGATATAAAAGTAGCGAGTTCTCTCATCATTAGTGAACAGGGTGGCTATATCATTTAATTTAGTAAGATGTGCCACAACAGTTTCAGATTCATAGCCATAGAAAGGATCAGACTCAACCAAAGTAATTATATCAGGATCAACAGAGAATTCATAATCCTTATCAGTAACAAAGATAGGTGAAGTAGCATAAGCAGGATCATATTTCATTCTAGCATTCAGAGTTTTTTGTTTAAGCTTAGCTAATACTCCCTCCGTTCCTTTATATAAGGTGTATTTGTTTTTGGAAAAGTCAAACGAGTGCAAGTTTGACCAATTTTTTAGAAAAATATATCAACATTCACAACACGAAATTTATATCACTTGATCCATCATGAAAAATAGTTTCATCTTTTATCTACTAGGTAATGCAGATTTTGTTATTTTATTCTATAATCTTGGTCAAACATTCAAATGGTTGACTTGCACGGAAACCAATACACCTTATATTCTGGAACGGAGGGAGTAATTTCTTAAGATCACTTCTATCATTACAAGCAAGAAAGTCTCTTTTAGTTTCTTCATCCATAACATAGCCCTCAGGCACAACAGGTAATTCATATTTATTAGGGGGAGAGTCTTCATCATCACTATCATCAATATTATCAGTTTCAATAATTTCATTCTCTCTAGCCCTAGCAAGTTGTTCATCAAGAAATTCACCAAGTGGCACAGTATTATCAAGCATAGAAGTAGTTTCATCATAAGTATCATGCATAGCAGAAGTGGCATCATCAATAACATGCGACATATCAGAATGAATAGCAGAAGCAGGTTTAGGTGTCGCAAGCTTACTCAAAACAGAAGGTGAATCAAGTGTAGATCTAGATGGCAGTTCCTTACCTCCCCTCGTAGTTGAGGGATAAATTTTTGTTTTCTCGTCTTTCAAGTTCCTCATAGTGACCAGCAGATATAAATCCCAAGTGACTCAAAGAATAGAGCTATGCTCCCCGGCAACGGCGCCAGAAAATAGTCTTGATAACCCACAAGTATAGGGGATCGCAATAGTTTTCGAGGGTAGAGTATTCAACCCAAATTGATTGATTCGACACAAGGGGAGCCAAAGAATATTCTCAAGTATTAGCAGTTGAGTTGTCAATTCAACCACACCTGGATAACTTAATATCTACAGCAAAGTAGTATGGAAGTAACGGTAATGATAGGAAAAGTAATATTTTTGGGTTTTGTAGTGATTGTAACAGTAGCACCGGAAAAGTAAATAAGTGAAGAACAATATGTGAAAAGCTCGTAGGCATTGGATCGGTGATGGAGAATTATGCCAGATGCGGTTCATCATGTAACAATCATAACATAGGGTGACACAAAACTAGCTCCAATTTATCAATGTAATGTAGGCATGTATTCCGAATATAGTCATACGTGCTTACGGAAAATAACTTGCATGACATCTTTTGTCCCACCCTCCCGTGGCAGCGGGGTCCTAATGGAAACTAAGGGATATTAAGGCCTCCTTTTAATAGAGTACCGGACCAAAGCATTAACACATAGTGAATACATGAACTTCACCGGGAGTGGTCCCGATTATTGTCACTTCGGGGTTGCCGGATCATAACACATAGTAGGTGACTATAGACTTGCAAGATAGGATCAAGAACCCACATATATTCATGAAAACATAATAGGTTCAGATCTGAAATCATGGCACTCGGGCCCTAGTGACAAGCATTAAGCATAGCAAAGTCATAGCAACATCAATCTCAGAACATAGTGGATACTAGGGATCAAACCCTAACAAAACTAACTCGATTACATGATAAATCTCATCCAACCCATCACCATCCAGCAAGCCTACGATGGAATTACTCACGCACGGCAGTGAGCATCATGAAATTGGTGATGGAGGATGGTTGATGATGACGACGGTGATGGATTCCCCTCTCCGGAGCCCCGAACGGACTCCAGGTCAGCCCTCCCGAGAGGTTTTAGGGCTTGGCGGCGGCTCTGTATCGTAAAACGCGATGAATCCTTCTCTCTGATTTTTTCTCCCCGAACACGAATATATGGAGTTGGAGTTGAGGTCGGTGGAGCAACAGGGGGCCCACAAGGCAGGGGGGCGCGCCCCACACCCTCGTGGACAGGTGGTGGGCCCCCTGGCCTTGATTCTTTCGCCAATATTTTTTATATTTTCCCAAAATAAGTTCCGTGGAGTTTCAGGTCATTCCGAGAACTTTTGTTTCTCCACATAAATAACACCATGGCAATTCTGCTGAAAACAGCGTCAGTCCGGGTTAGTTCCATTCAAATCATGCAAGTTAGAGTCCAAAACAAGGGCAAAAGTGTTTGAAAAAGTAGATACGATGGAGACGTATCAGTCCACTCCTCCTATGCTGCTGCTTGTTGACTTACCTCCGCATAGCCTCCTCCGTGGCGGCGCCGGGTGCGTGCAGGAAGAGCGCGACAATGATTAGGTACCTTATCCCCACGAGGTTTCAAACGATGACATGTTCGCGACGAGGATATCAAAGAGGAATAAACGATGGGGGAGACATAGAGAGCGGGTCGAGGAGCGGACGTCGACCTCCACCACCTCGAACACCACCGTCACTCACCCGCATGCACGAACACCGTCCGCCGCTGAGCTTCTTTAGGCCATGGACGTTCGGGAACATACCGCATCCTCCTCAGCCGCTGATGATGCGTGTGCATGCGGAAGAACCTTGACATGGATGGATGGGACTTCACCAAAGAGAAACACCATCGCACATGGCACCACGGGATTAACCTAGGCGAGTTTGCCCTAGTCAGCTCGGTGGGAAGATGGGATCGACCTAGGCGATTGGATCTGAGATGCAAAAGAACAGCAAATGAAGCCAAGGTAAGGAAAGTTGTGATTCTTTTCAGATTTTGGCAAGTAATTTGGTTGTTGGGTACGATCGCTTGAGATATGGTGGAAGGCATTATTTGACAGGTCTCTGATATATTAGAAAAAAGACCAAAGATAAAACCAGAAACATTGAAGGTGGGGTTTGGCTGGGAAAAAACGCTGGGAGGGTGAGGGATCGTGGGAAGACCTACGAGGGAAAGAACGAGGACGGACGAACGAAACGAAAAAAATGAACCTACCATCACAACCACGCACTTCCCCTGTAGGAGTAGAGATCAAATCACAAGTTGGCCATACCACATCACATCACATGCCCTGCAAAAACAAGTTCCCTCTACTTTGTTGTTGCATATTTTACATGGCTTCTTGGGGCAACTTATAAGAACTATTCTTATCTACACAAAGCCACAATGGTGATATACAAGTTGCGTTTTAACCTCCACAAGGACTGCGGTTGTCAAATCAGTTTCAACTAAAGTGGAAGAAACAGACACCCACTAGCCGCTTTATGCCATACAAGTTGCATGTGAGTCACGGAACCGGTCTCTTGTGCGAGGACAAGTAAACTTGGTCCATGCCGCTTCATCCCACAATAGCGCCAAATCCAAAAAAACAAAGGAGGTAAGCAATCTGAACATCAACGCCCACAACCAATTCGTGTTCTACTTGTGCATAACATCTACGTATAGACCTAGCTTAGATGGATCAAACCTGACACAACTCTAAGCATAGGAAGCATGGCATGGTTGAAGTCACAACATGGCTCAAGCAGCTCCTAATCATGCTAGGAAGGTTTAGCTATTTACTCTGAAAATGACAGGTCATGCAAAGGAATGGGTTAAACTACCAAAACATTTAACAATTGAATCATTGTTGTCCTAATGCAATAAAAGAGAGCAGAAGCAAGAGAACGGGATTGTATCGGAATGATCAAGGGGGTTTTCTTGCCTGGTAGATTGACAATGGAATGCTGCTCCTTTACTGGATACTCGAACGTACCCTCAGGAACATGTCCTATTGTAGAGAACAACACCGAAGAAGTCAATCAATACACAACAAATGCAACAATATGAAGCATGGTCATGACATGGCAAGAATGCTATGAGTGGTGCTAGTGCATCTACCAACAATTTAAATGAAGCTCATTTGGATCAAATATTCAAATGCAACTTCAAACTTAAGCATTTTAAATACTCTTATTTGAATCTGACATGGTCAGCAGGCATAAGTTCTACAAACATGATTGAAAATGTTAGAGATGGATTCTTTGGATTTTTATAATTATTTTTTATAAATAAATTAATTCATTCTAACCTATGATTTATTTCCTATGAATTTGAAGTTTAGTCAAATTTTTGAAATTAAATAAATCATTTTAGATTTATTTAAAATCCAGAAACAATTACTATGTCACCACTACGCGAGCACTACATCAATAAGTCAACCGGGTCAGCAAGTCAAACCTGACCAGTAGGTCCACTCGACAGTGACTCGGTGGCCAAAAATGTTTAGTTAAGACCTAACTAACAGTTAATAGGGCCTCGGCCCACAAGTGAATGACCCAGAGGGGTCACTAATGCTAAACTAATTACGATGGTTAGTTCCTAATGGACGGCCATGTCAGCACCATTGGGGTTCGCACGTCGGCGACCAAAACCGCGGCAGAAGTTCACTGGAAACACTGCTCCGACGGCTATTTGATGCGCGGGTGGTTGCGTTCGGGAGATGGCGGAGTGCCACATCTAGCGGAGCGAACGACTGGTCGCGAGGTGGCCATAGATGAGCACGATGACGAGGTAAGCGGTGGCTGCAGCTCGAACTTGCAGGGAGAAAAGGCTACGGGACACGGGAAGGATGTATGAGGAGCTAGGATGTATCCAGGGGTCACGAGGAGCACCCTATGTGGCTGGTTCGAGAAGACGAGCTCGTGAGCATGGAGCTCTCCGGCCATGGCATCGGCCGGAGCTCGGAGATCGCGGGACTATGTATACGGTATGCAATCAATGACAAGAACATGGGGCTTCTGATGGATTATGGATGGGCTTAGGCCAATATAAGACACTAATCCCTGGTTAATCTTGAGGCCCATGTATGAGATGGCAAGTGGTCGGAAGTTTAGTCCCACCTTGCTAGTTGAGGAGAGTTGAGACCCCTTTATAAGGGCTGCTCTACCACTTGCCATTGGGAGCTTGGGAAGAGGAGTGGTACACCCGCGCTCCTCCTCCGCCGTCGCCTGCCTCGCCACGACGCGTGCGCGCGGCGGGTTGCGGGAATGAGCCAAGCCGGAGCTTATTTTTGCCGCTCAGGAACGAATTAAATAATCAGGGATTAATTAACGGGTCGCTAACAGGTGGGCCACTTTCCGAGACGTTGGACTGTGGGCTGACTTGCGTTCCCGGGATTCGTCGACTCCGTTCGCGGGTGTGTGACCCTTCTCCGGGAACGACGACTCCCTTTCCGGGAGTGCGTCGACTCGGTCGTGGGCCTCCGCCAGGCCCATGACCTCCTAACCGATGGCCTATATAAGAAGGCTCTGCCCAGTGGAGTGACCTAGTTCAGTTCACTCACTCCCTCTCGCGTAACCTAGCCGTCATCTACTCTTCCTCTCTCTGTGCTGCTTCCGGCGACCCCATCCTGACGATCACGTGCACGGCTGGTCGAGAGAGCAGGTGCCTCCGGAACCCTGTCGTTCGAGATCCTGCCCGGGAGAACGACAATAAGGTTTTTGGGGAGTGTCTCAACGCGACTGCTCCCGATCCGTCCCCAACTCCGTCCGCCTCTGCTTCCACTACTTCCCCTACATCGACACCATGGCCGATGACGCCGCTGCCAAGAAGAAGGCCACGGATGACGCCGAGGCTGCTGCTGCCGCCGCCGCGTTGGCCTGGCCAACTGGAGGGTATGATCTGTTCATCCCTCGTTTACTCGTACTCTTACTAGCCATATATGTGTTTCTCATAGATGGTTCACTTCTATGTTCTGTACGTGCCAGTATGCGTAGGTATCTCTATGAGATGCATACCTTTTATGCCATGCTTACTGTATACTTGTGGATTAGTCTAATCGGAAAAAGTGCTAATATTTCCAACAATCCAAAAACCTTATTTTAGGCACTTTTCGATTCAAGGCTTTGGTGCTACTCTGAAACCGGAAAAGTTTACCGGGACACAATTTAAGCGTTGGCAGACTAGGAGCACCTTGTGGGTCACAGCGATGAACGTGTTCTGGGTTGGTGGTGTGTCCCCCACAGAAACGATTGCTCCTGAACAGGAGAAAGCATTTAGGGAGGCAACCACAATCTTTCTGGGAGCAGTTCTGAGTGTGATTGGAGACAAGCTGGTTGACGCATATATTCATATGGGGGTTGCCAAAAACTTGTGGGATGCGCTCGAAGTCAAGTTCGGCGCAACCGATGCAGGCAGTGAGCTGTATGCCATGCAGCAGTTCCATGATTACAGGATGGTTGATAACCTGTTGGGGAACGTAGTAATTTCAAAAAAAAATCCTACGCACACGCAGGATCATGGTGATGCATAGCAACGAGAGGGGAGAGTGTTGTCTACGTACCCTCGTAGACAGTAAGCGGAAGCGTTTATCAACGCGATTGATGTAGTCGTACGTCTTGACGATCCGACCGATCCAAGTATCGAACGCACGGCACCTCCGAGTTCTGCACACGTTCAGCTCGATGACGTCCTTGCCTTCTTGATCCAGCAAGACGGGCGAAGTAGTAGATGAGTTCTGGCAGCACGACGGCGTGGTGTCGGTGTTGGTGAAGAACAATTTCCGTAGGGTTTCGCCAAGCACTACAGAAACTATGATGGAGGATAAACTAGAGGGGACGGGGTTGCCGGCACACGGCTTGGTGTTTCTTGATGTGTCTTTGGTGCTAGCCCTGCGCCTCTATTTACATGTTGAGCCTTGGGGTCGAAACTTGGAGCAAAAGCCTCCTCAAAGTCGGTTTTGCCCGAAAGGCAAGAGTCCCACTCGGACTCCAGGACCAAACGCCACAATCCTTAGCGTCTGGCCCAGACGCCATGGGCCTCGGCGTCTGGCCCAGGGCCAGACGCCAGGGTCTCTGGCGTTTGGCCCCTTGGCCTCCGCAAAACTCCTTTTGCACCGACTTATAGCCCCGTGGGCCTGACCCCTTGGCCTAACCATATCATCCAATATATGAATCTTTACCTCCGGACCATTCTGGAGCTCCTCGTCATGTCCGTGATCTCATCCGGGACTCCGAACAACATTCGGTCACCAACATACATAACTCATATAATACTATATCATCAACGAACGTTTAAGCATGCAGACCCTACGGGTTCGAGAACTATGTAGACATGACCGAGACACGTCTCTGGTCAATAACCAATAGCGGAACCTGGATGCCCATATTGGCTCCTACATATTCTATGAAGATCTTTATCGGTCAAACCGCATAACAACATACGTTGTTCCCTTTGTCATCGGTATGTTACTTGCCCGAGATTCGATCGTCGGTATCTCAATACCTAGTTCAATCTCGTTATCGGCAAGTCTCTTTACTCGTTCCGTAATACATCATCCCGCAACTAACTCATTAGTTACAATGCTTGCAAGGCTTATGGCGATGTGCATTACCGAGTGGGCCCAGAGATACCTCTCCGACAATCAGAGTGACAAATCCTAATCTCGAAATACGCCAACCCAACAAGTACCTTCGGAGACACCTGTAGAGCACCTTTATAATCACCCAGTTACGTTGTGACGTTTGGTAGCACACAAAGTGTTCCTCCGGTAAACGGGAGTTGCATAATCTCATATTCATAGGAACATGTGTAAGTCATGAAGAAAGCAATAGCAACAAACTAAACGATCAAGTGCTAAGCTAACGGAATGGGTCAAGTCAATCACGTCCTTCTCCTAATGATGTGATTCCGTTAATCAAATGACAACTCATGTCTATGGCTAGGAAACATAACCATCTTTGATCAATGAGCTAGTCAAGTAGAGGCATACTAGTGACACTCTGTTTGTCTATGTATTCACACATGTATCATGTTTTCGGTTAATACAATTCTAGCATGAATAATAAACATTTATCATGATATAAGGAAATAAATAATAACTTTATTATTGCCTCTAGGGCATATTTCCTTCAGTCTCCCACTTGCACTAGAGTCAATAATCTAGTTCACATCGCCATGTGATTTAACACCAATAGTTCACATCACCATGTGATTAACACCCATAGTTCACATCGTCATGTGACCAACTCCCAAAGGGTTTACTAGAGTCAATAATCTAGTTCACATCGCTATGTGATTAACACCCATAGAGTACTAAGGTGTGATCATGTTTTGCTTGTGAGAGAAGTTTAGTCAACGGGTCTGCCACATTCAGAGCCGTATGTATTTTGCAAATATTCTATGTCTACAATGCTCTGCACGGAGCTACTCTAGCTAGCTAATTGCTCCCACTTTCAATATGTGTCCGAATTGTGACTTAGAGTCATCCAGATCGGTGTCAAAGTTTGCATCGACGTAACTCTTTACGACGAACTCTTTATCACCTCCATAACCGAGAAATATTTCCTTAGTCTTCTAAGGATAATTTTGACCGTTGTCCAGTGATCTACTCCTAGATCAAAATTGTACTTCCTTGCCAAACTCAGGGAAAGGTATACAATAGGTCTGGTACACAGCATGGCCTACTTTATAGAACCTATGCCTGAGGCATGGGGAATGACTTTCATTCTCTTTCTATCTTCTGCCGTGGTCGGGCTTTGAGTCTTACTCAACTTCACACCTTGCAACACAGGCAAGAACTCTTTCTTTGACTGTTGCATTTTGAACTACTTCAAAAACTTGTCAAGGTATGTACTCATTGAAAAAACTTATCAAGCGTATTGATCTATCTCTATAGATCTTGATGCTCAATATGTAAGCAGCTTCACCGAGGTCTTTCTTTGAAAACCTCCTTTCAAACACTCCTTTATGCTTTCCAGAAAATTCTACATCAGTTCCGATCATCGATATGTCATTCACATATACTTATCAGAAAGGCTGTAGTGCTCCCACTCACTTTCTTGTAAATACGGGCTTCACCTCAAGTCTGTATAAAACTATATGCTTTGATCAATTTATCAAAGCGTATATTCCAACTCCGAGATGCTTGCCCTAGTCCATAGATGGATCTCTGGAGCTTGCATATTTTGTTAGCACCTTTAGGATTGAAAAAACCTTCTTGTTGCATCATATACAACTCTTCTTTAATAAATCTATTAAGGAATGCAGTTTTGTTTATCCATTTGCTAGATTTCATAAAATGCGGCAATTGCTAACATGATTCGGACAGACTTAACCATAGATACGAATGAGAAACTCTCATCGTAGTCAACACCTTGAACTTGTCGAAAACCTTTTTGCGACAATTCTAGCTTTGTAGATAGTAACACTACTATCAGCGTCCATCTTCCTCTTGAGGATCCATTTAATCTCAATGGCTCACCAATCATTGGGCAAGTCAATCAAAGTCCATACTTTGTTCTCATACATGGATCCCATCTCAGATTTCATGGCCTCAAGCCATTTTGCGGAATCTGGGCTCATCATTGCTTCCTCATAGTTCGTAGGTTCGTCAGGATCAAGTAACATGACCTCCAGAACAGGATTACCATACCACTCTGGTGCGGATCTTACTCTGGTTGACCTACGAGGTTCGGTATTAACTTGATCTGAAGTTTCATGATCATTATCATTAGCTTCCTCACTAATTGGTGTAGGTGTCACATGAACCGGTTTCTGTGATGAACTACTTTCCAATAAGGGAGCAGGTACAGTTACCTCATCAAGTTCTACTTTCCTCCCACTCACTTCTTTCGAGAGAAACTTTTTCTCTAGAAAGGATCCATTCTCAGCAACGAATATCTTGCCTTCAGATCTGTGATAGAAGGTGCACCCAACAGTTTCTTTTGGGTATCCTATGAAGATTTACTTCTCCGATTTGGGTTCGAGCTTATCATGTTGAAACTTTTTCACATAATCATCGCAGTCCCAAACTTTAAGAAACGACAGCTTAGGTTTCTCGCCAAACCACAGTTCATACGGTGTCATCTCCACAGATTTAGATGGTGCCCTATTTAACGTGAATGCAGCTGTCTCTAATGTATAATCCCAAAACGATAGTGGTAAATCGGTAAGAGACATCATAGATTGCACCATATCTAATAAAGTATGGTTACGATGTTCGGACACACCATTACGCTGTGGTGTTCCAGGTGGCGTGAGTTGCGAAGCTATTCTGCATTGTTTCAAATGAAGACCAAACTCGTAACTCAAATATTCTCCTCCACGATCAGATCGTAGAAACTTTATTTTCTTGTTACGATGATTTTCCACTTCACTATGAAATTCTTTGAACTTTTCAAATGTTTTAGACTTATATTTCATCAAGTAGATATACCCATATCTGCTGAAATCATCTGTGAAGGTTAGAAAAAAACGATACCCGCTGCGAGCCTCAACACTCATCGGATCGCATACATCAGTATGTATTATTTCCAATAAGTCAGTTGCTCGCTCCGTTGTTCCGGAGAACGGAGTCTTAGTCATCTTGCCCATGAGGCATGATTCGCTAGCATCAAGTGATTCATAATCAAGTGATTCCAAAAGCCCGTCAGCATGGAGTTTCTTCATGCGCTTTACACCAATATGACCTAAACGGCAGTGCTACAAATAAGTTGCACTATCATTATTAACTTTGCATCTTTTGGCTTCAATATTATGAATATGTGTATCACTATGATCGAGATTCAATAAACCATTCACCTTGGGTGTATGACCATTGAAGTTTTTATTCATGTAAACAGAACAACAATTATTCTCTGACTTTAAATGAATAACCGTATTGCAATAAACATGATCAAATCATATTCATGCTCAACGCAAACACCAAATAACATTTATTTAGGTTCAACACTAATCCCAAAAGTATAGGGAGTGTGCGATGATGATCACATCAATCTTGGAACTACTTCCAACACACATCGTCACTTCACCCTTAACTAGTTTCCGTTCATTTTGCAACTCCCATTTCGAGTTACCACTTTTAGCAACTGAACCAGTATCAAATACCGAGGGGTTGCTATAAACACTAGTAAAGTACACATCAATAACATGTATATCAAATATGCCTATGTTCACTTTGCCATCCTTCTTATCCGCCAATTACTTGGGGTAATTCCGCTTCAAGTGACCAGTCCCTTTGCAGTAGAAGCACTTAGTCTCAGGCTTAGGTCCAGACTTGGGCTTCTTCACTCGAGCAGCAACTTGCTTGCTGTTCTTCTTGAAGTTCCCCTTCTTCCCTTTGCCCCTTTTCTTGAAACTAGTGGTCTTGTCAACCATCAACACTTGATGCTCTTTCTTGATTTCTACCTTCGTCGATTTCAGCATCGCGAAGAGCTCGGGAATTATTTTCGTCATCCCTTGCATATTATAGTTCATCACGAAGTTCTAGTAACTTGGTGATAGTGACTAGAGAACTCTGTCAATCACTATCTTATCTGGAAGATTAACTCCCACTTGATTCAAGTGATTGTAGTACTCAGACATTCTAAGCACATGCTCACTAGCTGAGCTATTCTCCTCCATCTTGTAGGCAAAGTACTTGTCAAAGGTCTCATACCTGTCGACATGGGCATGAGTCTGAAATACTAATTTCAACTCTTGGAACATCTCATATGCTCCGTGGCGTTTCAAAACGTCTTTGAAGCCCTGATTCTTAGCTGTAAAGCATGGTGCACTAAGCTATCAAGTAGTCATCATACTGAGCTTTGCCAAACGTTCATAACGTCTGTATATGCTCCTGCAATAGGTCTGTCACCTAGTGGTGCATCAAGGACATAATTCTTCTGTGCAGCAATGAGGATAATCCTCAGATCACGGACCAAGTCCGCATCATTGCTACTAACATCTTTCAACATAGTTTTTCTCTAGGAACATATCAAAATAAACGGGGAGCAACATCGCGAGCTATTGATCTACAACATAGATATGCTAATACTACCAGGACTAAGTTCATGATAAATTAAAGTTCAATTAATCATATTACTTAAGAACTCCCACTTAGATAGACATCCCTCTAATCATCTAAGTGATCACGTGATCCATAGCAACTAAACCATGTCCGATCATCACGTGAGATGGAGTAGTTTTCAACGGTGAACATCACTATGTTGATCATATCTACTATATGATTCACGCTCGACCTTTCGGTCTCCAGTGTTCCGAGGCCATATCTGCATATGCTAGCCTCGTCAAGTTTAACCTGAGTATTCCGCGTGTGCAACTGTTTTGCACCCGTTGTATTTGAACGTAGAGCCTATCACACCCGATCATCACGTGGTGTCTCAGCACGAAGAACTTTCGCAACGGTGCATACTCAGGGAGAACACTTATACCTTGAAATTTAGTGAGAGATCATCTTATAATGCTACCGTCAATCTAAGCAAAATAAGATGCATAAAAGATAAACATCACATGAAATCAATATAAGTGATATGATATGGCCATCATCATCTTGTGCTTGTGATCTCCATCTCCGAAGCACCGTCATGATCACCATCGTCACCGGCGCGACACCTTGATCTCCATCGTAGCATCGTTGTCGTCTCGCCATCTATTGCTTCTACGACTATCGCTACCGCTTAGTGATAAAGAAAAGCAATTACAGGGCGATTGCATTACATACAATAAAGCGACAACCATATGGCTCCTGCCAGTTGCCGATAACTTGGTTACAAAACATGATCATCTCATACAATAAATATAGCATCATGCCTTGACCATATCACATCACAACATGCCCTGCAAAAACAAGTTAGACGTCATCTACTTTGTTGTTGCAAGTTTTACGTAGCTGCTACGGGCTGAGCAAGAACCGTTCTTACCTACGCATCAAAACCACAACGATAGTTCGTCAAGTTAGTGTTGTTTTAACCTTCTCAAGGACCGGGCGTAGCCACACTCGGTTCAACTAAAGTGAGAAACTGACACCCGCCAGCCACCTGTGTGCAAAGCACGTCGGTAGAACCAGTCTCGCGTAAGCGTACGCGTAATGTCGGTCCAGGCCGCTTCATCCAACAATACCGCCGAACGAAAGTATGACATGCTGGTAAACAGTATGACTTGTATCGCCCATAACTCACTTGTGTTCTACTCGTGCATATAACATCTACGCATAAAACCAGGCTCGGATGCCACTGTTGGGGAACGTAGTAATTTCAAAAAAAAATCCTATGCACACGCAGGATCATGGTGATGCATAGCAACAAGAGGGGAGAGTGTTGTCTACGTACCCTCGTAGACCGTAAGCGGAAGCGTTTATCAACGCGGTTGATGTAGTCGTACGTCTTCACGATCCGACCGATCCAAGTACCAAACGCACAGCACCTCCGAGTTCTACACACGTTCAGCTCGATGACGTCCTTGCCTTCTTGATCCAGCAAGACGGGCGAAGTAGTAGATGAGTTCCGGCAGCACGACGGCGTGGTGTCGGTGTTGGTGAAGAACAATTTCCGCAGGGCTTCGCCAAGCACTACAGAAACTATGACGGAGGATAAACTAGAGGGGACGGGGTTGCCGGCACACGGCTTGGTGTTTCTTGATGTGTCTTTGGTGCTAGCCCTGCCCCTCTATTTATATGTTGAGCCCTGGGGTCGAAACTTGGAGCAAAAGCCTCCTCAAAGTCGGTTTTGCCCGAAAGGCAAGAATCCCACTCGGACTCCAGGACCAAATGCCACAATCCTTGGCGTCTGGCCCAGACGCCATGGGCCTCGGCGTCTGGCCCAGGGCCAGATGCCAGGGTCTCCGGCGTTTGGCCCCTTGGCCTCCGCAAAACTCCTTTTGCACCGACTTATAGCCCCGTGGGCCTGACCCCTTGGCCTAACCATATCATCCTATATATGAATCTTTACCTCCGGACCATTCTGGAGCTCCTCGTCATGTCCGTGATCTCATCCGGGACTCCGAACAACATTCGGTCACCAACATACATAACTCATATAATACTATATCGTCAATGAACGTTTAAGCGTGCGGACCCTACGGGTTCGAGAACTATGTAGACATGATCGAGACACCTCTCTGGTCAATAACCAATAGCGGAACCTGGATGCTCATATTGGATCCTACATATTCTACGAAGATCTTTATGGGTCAAACCGCATAACAACATACGTTGTTCCCTTTGTCATCGGTATGTTACTTGCCCGAGATTCGATCGTCAGTATCTCAATACCTAGTTCAACCTCGTTACCGGCAAGTCTCTTTACTCGTTCCGTAATACATCATCCCGCAACTAACTCATTAGTTACAATGCTTGCAAGGCTTATGGTGATGTGCATTACCGAGTGGGCCCAGAGATACCTCTCCGACAATCAGAGTGACAAATCCTAATCTCGAAATACGCCACCCAACAAGTACCTTCGGAGACACCTGTAGAGCACCTTTATAATCACCCAGTTACGTTGTGACGTTTGGTAGCACACAAAGTGTTCCTCCGGTAAACGGGAGTTGCATAATCTCATAGTCATAGGAACATGTATAAGTCATGAAGAAAGCAATAGCAACATACTAAATGATCAAGTGCTAAGCTAACGGAATGGGTCAAGTCAATCACATCATTCTCCTAATGATGTGATCCCGTTAATCAAATGACAACTCATGTCTATGGCTAGGAAACATAACCATCTTTGATCAACGAGCTAGTCAAGTAGAGGCATACTAGTGACACTCTGTTTGTCTATGTATTCACACATGTATCATGTTTCCGGTTAATACAATTCTAGCATGAATAATAAACATTTATCGTGATATAAGGAAATAAATAATAACCTTATTATTGCCTCTAGGGCATATTTCCTTCATAACCGTCATGTATTGGACCAGGCTCATGAGATACAGTGCATTGCTAAGGAGCTAGAGCTCCTGAAGTGTGAGTTACCGGACAAGTTTGTCGCGGGTTGCATTATTGCAAAACTCCCTCCTAGTTGGAGGAACTTTGCTACTTCTCTCAAGCACTTGAGACGTGAATTCTATATTGAGGATGTCATTGGTCATCTCAGTGTTGAGCAGAACTCGAGAGCAAAGGACTCACACGTGAAAGGGGCAGAGGGTTCTTCTAGTGCCAATGTGGTGCAGAAGAACTTCCACAAGTTCAAGGGAAAGAAATATGTCCAGCAGAATACTACCTTTAAGAAGAAGGGTAAGAAGAAAGACAAAAAGAGAGATGGATGCTTTACTTGTGGTTCAGAGGAACATTGGGCAAACAAGTGCCCAAACAAGTACAAGAAGCCAGCACAGGACTCCAAGTCTGTGAATGTCACTCTGAGCAACAATGATGCGGCATCTGGCTATGGTAATCTGTTTACCATACTTTCAGTTTGTCAGTCCACTGATTGGTGGGTTGACACTGGGGCCAATATTCATGTGTGTGCTGATGTGTCTTTGTTTTCTTCCTACCAAGTCGTACGAGATTGTTCCGTCCTGATGGGGAATGGCTCGCATGCTTCTGTTCATGGTGTTGGCACGGTAGATCTGAATTTTACTTCGGGAAAGATCGTGCAACTGAAGAACGTGCGGCATGTCCCGGCCATGAAGAAAAATCTCGTTAGTGGCTCCCTTCTATGTAAAGAAGGGTTTAAGTTAGTATTTGAGTCTAACAAAGTAGTCATATCTCGGTATGGACTATTTGTTGGAAAAAGGATATGATTGTGGTGGTCTGTTCCGCCTTTCCCTGGAGGATTTCTGTAATGAAGTCGTGAACCAAATTCATTCTAATGTGAACGAATCTGAGGTTTGGCATTCACGTCTTTGTCACATAAATTTCGGTTGTATGACACGGCTAGCTAAGATGGACTTAATCCCAAGTTTCACTTTAGCCAAAGGCTCTAAGTGCCATGCGGGTGTGCAAGCTAAGCAACCTCGTAAGCCTCACAAGCTTGCGAAGGAGAGACACCTGGCACCATTAGAGCTCATACATTCAGATCTCTGTGAGATGAATGGTGTGTTGACTAAAGGTGAAAAGAAATACTTCATGACTCTAATTGATGATTCCACTAGATTCTGCTATGTGTATTTGTTAAATACTAAGGATGAGGCTCTACACTACTTTAAAGTCTATAAGGCAGAAGTTGAGAACCAACTTGAGAAGAAAATAAAACGAGTCCGGTCTGATCATGGTGGAGAGTGCTTTTTTAATGAGTTTGATTTATTCTCTGCGGAACATGGCATTATTCATGAGAGGACGCCTCCCTACTCACCCCAGTCAAACGGGGTTGCCGAACGGAAAGACCGTACTCTAACTGATTTGGTTAACGCCATGTTAGATACATCGGGTTTATCCAAGGCATGGTGGGGGGAGGCTGTATTTACATCATGTGGAAGAAGGCCACGGACGACGCCGAGGCTGCTGCTGCCGCCGCCGCGTTGGCCTGGCCAACTAGAGGGTATGATCTGTTCATCCCTCGTTTACTCATACTTGTACTAGCCGTATATGTGCTGCTCATAGATGGTTCGCTTCTATGTTCTGTACGTGCTAGTATGCTTATGTATCGCTATGAGATGCATACCTTTTATGCCATGCTTACTGTATACTCGTGGATTAGTCTAATCGGAAAAGTGCTAATATTTCCAACAGCTTCTTCTCAGGAGCTCACCGCGGAGACGATGGACTACTCAGCATGCCCGGGGAAGCTTTGGAGACGACGAAACAACGGTGGAGATCTCCAGCCCCGTGGTGGAAGAGGACGGTGTTGAGGGCGAAGCAGGGCTCCCCGGCTTGTGTGGCTCGTCTATGAGGAAATGGACGTCGCGGTGGAAAGGACACAGTGGCGGGGCAAAACGACGGCGGTGGCCACACGCACGACGACGGCGTGCTCCGCAGGGAGGCAAGCAGGAGGTGGCATGATGTGTGGCCACGGGCATTGGGTACGCGCTCTGCGTCCGACTGGTGGGAGGAAGAAGACTAGGAATTCCTTATTTAATACCATGTTTAAATTTTATGCCCTATTTGACATCGACAATGATTTCCTCCCTATTTAACAAGGAGTCTAAATTTTACATCTGTCGTGGCCCGACCATGTGGACTTGTTTAATATCTTGATGTAGATTTAGATGTGATTTATTTAGCACTTTCTTGAGGAATAATATGAATATGTACATGTCGTTTCATATCATTCAAAATACAAGGCTAGATATGGGTGATATTGTCCCATTTATTGATTGACATGTGTGAAAATTATATTTATGATATGCTAAGTTGGCGTCATAGTGTGGTGAAAACTATAGAACCTTGGTTTCTAGTAATGTCGCTGTTCTTGTTTTTGCAACTTTCGTAATGGACAATTACATATCAAGGACGGCATTCCTGAAGTACATGTTTGTGTCTGGTTTTTTTGACAACGTACATGTTTGTATCTTTTATGTGTTTGCAAAATTTCATTGTGGTCACTTGGAAATAAAAACTTAAATCTCATAGTAGCACCTTTTTATATATTTTTTCTCACAAGCCATGAAACCTGTTTTTTTGGGTCAGAAAATTGCATGTTCACATGGAACATGAACATGTATTGTTTGTCAAAAACCTCAATATTGCAAACACATTTTTGTTCACCCGGGGGCACGTGCTCCCGGTTGCAACTTTGGACTACAGCTAGATATTCTAATTACCTTTGTTCCACTAGATGTGTCATCAACCCACTATGCCACACATACCAATGAAAATATTGTTGAGTAACATGATTGTAATAAGAAATATAGGTTAGACTAGGAAATATTCTGGCTTGCCTTATACTCCAAGTAAATTATGTACTGCTATATATATGCCCACGAGGCTCCAGCAATAAAGGGAATTATTCCACCAATCCTCTCTCTCCCTTCTAACATGGTATTTATCGCAAGTCGATCCTAAACCCTAGCCGCCGCCGCTTCCGCACCCGCGCGCCGTCCCCGGGACGGTCGGCCTCCATGACCGCCGCCGAGGGCCGCGCCGCCCGTACCTAGGGTTCGTCCGCCGGTCGTGTTGACCGACTGCCCTAGAGAGTCTTTTCCCCGAGCCTTGCACCGGGGTTTTCTCTCTGCCGCCGGTCATCTTGATCGCGCGGTTTTTTTTGGTTTTTCAATCTATTCTTGATCGGTTTGCATCGCCCACCGCCGCCGTCGACCCCGAGCGCCTCTACTCTGACCCCTGGGCGACCAGCCGGCCTCTCCTCCGAATCAGCGGCCACACGCGCCGAGGCGGCCCGCCAGGGCCAGCTGCCGTCCGCGCATCGGTCCTCCCGTCGCCCTGCGCCGGCCGTCACCGCCCTGCTCCAACCGGGACACCTGCATCGCCCCGACCCGGCGGCCTCGCGCCATGCGACGCCCAATCATAGCCATCGCTCGCGCGCCGGCCCGCCCATCGATCCACATCACCCGCCTCCGCCGCGTCTGCACGGCGGCCCGACGATCTACCTCGCCGGCCTCGTCCTCGGTTGTGTCGGGACGGCTGCGTCAGGCTCGTTGGCTGCCTGCTGACAAGCTCGTCCGCACGAAGTCCCACGCCGTCTGTCGTCGCTGGTTTCATCTTGGACTCCGCCGCCACCACGCCTCCATCGAGCGGCGTCCCCGACCTCGCGCGCGATTGGCTTGATCACCCGCTTGCCGCCGCGATCCACCTCATCTACGCCGCGCGACCCACCTGGCCCGTCGGTTACGCGCGTCTCCGCAGGTCCCGTGAAGATCGTCCCCGAGTTTAGCGCGCCTCTCCACCGATCGAGCATCGGGCTGCCGCTGCGTCGACTCGTGCTGCCGTGGTTCTCCTCGCGGCTGTATCGACTCGTGCGTCGCCGCTGCGTCGCCCCTTCGGGCCGTAGTGTCGCGATACGCGGTCCCCACCGCCGCCCGAGGCCGTCCCCGCGGTTGCACCGACTCGCGAACCGCCGTTGTGTCGCCCCTTCGGGCCGCAACGTCGCGGCCCGCGGTCCCCGTCGCCGCCCAGAGGTCTTCCCGTCGTCGCCCCGACCCGGCTGCCGCCGCTGCGTCGCCCCTTTGGGCCGTAGCGCCGCGGCCCGCGGTCTGCTCCGCCGTTACCGCGCGTCGACCTCCCGTGGTATGCGTCGCGCCATCTTCCTTGGCGGGGGAACGCCACCGTCCGCGACGGTCTTCGTCACGCTGTCAGGGTTCTTCGCCTACTTCGAGCACCGCCGGCGCACTCCTAACCTAGCCGCCGCCGCTCTTTTTTGGCCGCCGCCGCCGCTACCTTCGTAGCCGCCGCCGCCCGTCCACCCCCTTCGTCTTCGTCCAAGCACCAGCCCGTCGCCAGCCTCGCCGTCATCTACCCCGACCACTTCGTCTACTCCGACCACCATTAGTGACATCGGCCCCGCGCCGGTGGACGCCGCAATCGTCGTCGAGTTCTTCTCTGCTGGCCCCTCCGACTTCTCCGACATGGCGTACAGCTTGTGCAGGTCCCTCGTCTACGCTTGCCCGGTGCTGGCAACACCGATGCGTGCCTTCATCCACGACATGTCCCTGGGCCTGGCAAGCCTGGGCGGTGCTTCGTCAACTTCGTCTTCGTCCGTCTACGCATGCCCGGTGCTGGCAACACCGGTGCGTACCTTCGTCCATGTTATGTCTCCGGGCTTGACAAACCCGCCGCGACGCGTCGTCAACAACATTTTCTTCCCGGCACACCCCTACTTCGACACCACTGCGCCCATGCTAACTCGGCGCCCCCTTGCGCTCGCGGCTCCACGGCAACTTCCTCGACACCGGCTACCCCGACTCGACATCGACAACGGCATTCTTCTCACGGCTACCTCGGCCACGGCTCCACCACCCACGCTCTCGGCTACATCGACAAACGGCACAAAGGGCTACCGCCTGTTTGAGCAACCTCGTTGGTTTTCACTCCAGCCACGACTCCGCGATGCGTCGACCGTTACGATTGTGGGGGTGGGGGGGTGTCCGTCGGCTTGCCTTCGGATTCTTCTCCAGTCTCACCGTCTGCGTCGCTACCTTGTGACTGCGGGGGATGTTGAGTAACATGATTGTATTAGAAAACATAGGTTAGACTAGGAAATATTCTGGCTTGCCTTGTACTCCAAGTAGATCATGTACTCCTATATATATGCCCACGAGGCTCAAGCAATGCAACGAACTATTCACCAATCCTCTCTCTCCCTTCTAACAAATATAAACACTTTGAAAAATGATTAATGAAATGGGACCTAAACAACATACTCCTGAATCTACTAAACAGTAGTACAAACTACGAAGTAGTGAAATTTCAATAATTTTTCAGATGCAAAATATATTGAAACGAACTCCGCCCGAGCCCAGGGACACATACCATGAAGCGGGGAAGTAAATACTCACTACCCTTCACTTGGCCGCATATAAATACCTAATGGTTCCAATGTTTGGACGTAAGCAAACGTCCGGTAGTTAAATTTGCAGCCCACACCATTCATCTTAGCGACCAACACTCCCTTATCCCTGTGATTAACCTGCACGATGTTGGACGCAAGCCTCGAGCCGAACGGCGATGATGCGCCTTGCCGCGAGCATGCATACAACAACTGCCCCTCGCACTTCAAAAAGTGCTCGCCGTATGCGAAGTGCGGCCGTGGAATCTCGTGCAATGGAGACGTGAGGGTGTACCGGCAGATCCACCTCCCCTCCTTGTTCCGAACCCACGCTTGCATCATCCCCGCCGGGTTGCTGATGACGGCCCCCAGCCTCCCGTGCACCTCGGTCAGGCTGTAGTCATTGGGCCTCGCATGCAGAAACGGCAAAGGTGTGCCGACAGAGGAGGCGATGTGTTCGTTCTCGAGGTCGAACGAAACGATCCTTGCGGAGCCGCCGTCGTCCGTGACCCAGTATGTCACGCCGTCGACACTGACAATGCCGGCGTCGAGGCTGCACCTCTTACCACTGGGGGCCGGCACCTCCCGCCACGCCTCCTCCCCAAGCGTGAGCACGTGCACGGCGTCATAGCCCTGGTTGTTGAAGCTGCAGGGGACGTGCACCACCTTGTACCGCCCTGTCGTCGGATGGTACGCGAAGCTGTATGCCCTGTCCCACTCCAATCTCCTGTCGTCCCCGCGGAATAGCTGGTCGTCGCATGGCAGCCGTGGGACGGACAGCGTCTCCCTTGTTGCCGGGTTAACCAGTGTGATGTCGCCGCCGTCGTCGCAGAGGCATAGCAGGCCGTTGCATGTGCCGACAAGCTGCGGCCTGCCCCTCCACAGCACGCTGTAGCTCCCCGTCGAAGACGACGAGAGGTCGTCAACAATGTAGACGACGGTGGAGCCGGCCTGCCAGAGGAGGGCTGTGGCACGGCTCTGCATCTCCGTGGTGCGCTCGCCGACGGCGTCGCGCCAGTGCCTGCAGACGAGGCGGGCGCGGCGCCTCGCGCTTGGCGGGAGCCGCAACAGGATCTCCACCAGCATGTCCGGGGACAGATCCATGGCCGGATGCGTGTCCTGTTTTTCCTAGCTTTATTTCCGACCTTCCAGTTGCATGCTCAGGTTGCCATCCGTCGTTTCCGTTCCTTCTAACGGTATTGGATACAAGTTCTTGATTTTTGTTACTCCTTGGTCGGTTCATGTTACCCGAAAAAAAAAACTCATTAGGAGGTTCGCAAGTAAATCCACGTGTTTGTTGCAAGGGGTAAACTTGAGACAGAACCGACTTAAATCATCTCTATTAAACCTCAAAGAATTAAGAATATCCCATTAATTCTTGTAAAAAAAAGGAATATCCCATTAATTTACAGAAAAAGTCAAGCCATCGCTACCAATCCTAATTAGACACTCTCTAGAATTTAATGGAACAGATGATTTCTGGTTAGTTCGATTTACAAAGTGCTCTGCAGCCTAAGGATACCTCCTCAAAACCAAGATTGTCCTACGGTAACGGGAAAGACAAAGACTTGCAAATTTTCCAGGAAAAAAAAAACACTTGCGATCACTTGCCTGGTACATGCATTTTCTTCCTCTCCTCTCATTTCTTTTTGAGGTAATAGCACCTCAGATCCATAAACTTGCACAAAATGTGATGTTTTAGTCCAAAACTTGCAAAATGTTACTGAGAACTCCCACAACTTGACACCTTATGTGATGTTTTGGTCCACAGCGAATCACAGCGTGACAAGTGGCAGTCCAGAGGGTGGACCGGTCAGCACGGGCAATTTTGCACAAAGGCCCCTGCCGTTTACTCGATTCAACCCGCGCTACTTACCGTTGATGTTCCCGTTCCTCCTGTTCCCCCACCCCACACCTACCGTTGCAGTCCACCTTTCTCCTTCATGTTCCCCATTCTCCATCCTCTCGCTCTCCCTCTCCCTCTCCCTCTATCGCCGGCAGCAAGCTCCCTTCCCCCATCCCCTGCCTTGAACCCTTGAACATTTGCACAGCTCGTGGCCATGGTTTCCTGGAGCGATTCTGGCAGCTCGTCCGACGCTGAGTCAGTCAGCAGCGAAGTGCAGGTTAGATCTCTTTCTCTGGTAAGGTTAGGGTTTCTTTGGGTGTGCATTGGTAGTTAGAAAATGAAGTTGGTTTACTTTTGTTTTAGCTACCTGCCACCATCTTGTGCTTGGAATGGAACGGCCTGGCCACAGATCTGAGTTCTATATGTGAGCATGCACGTGTGTGTGAGAAGCTGGTGGCATTTTATTCAGTGGATAGTGGGAGGAGATTCCTAGCTTGTGCATAGAAGGTTAGTAGCTGATTTGGTCAGTTTGATTCAGTGTTGAGTTTAGTTTGACAGTTCAGACAGTCAAATGCATATATTACTGTGGTATTGACAGTTAGATTCAATGTTTATGTTGCTGTTTTTGCTTCTGTCAGTTAACTGAATCTTGTTGTTTGTAGTTCTTTAAATTAAGTGAATACTGTGGAGATCTGTCAGTTAACTAAATCTTGTTGTTTGTAAATCTGAATTTGTGGAGCTAACAAATTTTGCTCAAGTAAACTGAACATTTGTAGTGTAGTTGAGCCAGTATTTAATATTTTTTTCATTGTACTGAATATTTTTCTTTGTTGCAAATTTGTAGAAGATACCTAAATGCAGCTATCTGGAGTGGGTTGACCCTGAGTGGCCTGCCCCTTTGAAGATGAGCCTAGCTAGGATCTAGGGCATGTATGAAGATGAGAACAAGCTTAGGCTCCAGGACAATGTAGTTCATGATGAAGAAAATCTTAGGGTTGTGAGAGAGAAGGAAAAGATGGAAAAAGACTTGAGGTTTTTTAAGGTTGACTTTTGCTCAAATGGTGGCTGAGAAGGAGCAAGCTCTGGCCCAACTAGGCAACACACAACTTGCTCTGGCTGACATGAAGGAAGATCTTGATAAGAAGAAGATGCCTGACAAATCATTCACAAACATCCATCAAGTTGTGAGGGCCAAGGCAGGGAAAGAGAGGGACCTCATGAAGCAGGAGATGGACAGTATCATGGAAGAGAGGGACAGTCTGGAGCAAGAGAGGGACAACCTGGTGCTGGAGAGGAATGTGCTAAAGCAAGAGAGGAAGAAGTTAGAGTACATGATTGGTGATCTTTTCAAACATAAGGAAGACACCAAGGGCAAGATAAGGAAGCTGAAAGAGATGCTTGAAGAATTTGAGTGATGCAATGGTGGTGTAATGTAATCATTAGTAGCAGATCCAGTATGACCTTGCACTTCAGTTCCAGACTTATTTGTATTCAGTAATTTGACTAATTTGTGTACTGAAGTATGTACTTTGATTTAATTGAAGTGTCTTATTAATGATTTAGTGAGTTCACTGATTTTTTTGACAGTTAACTGAATTTTTCAGAGTTAACTGAATTTGGTCATAGTTAATTGTACTTTGACAGTTAACTGAATTTTTCAAAGTTAACTGAATTTGTTCAGAGTGCACTAAATTAGTGCACAAAGCTAACTCAAATCTTGTTTCAAAGTCAGAAGATAATTGAATTTGTCCTCTCAGTGCACGAAATTTCAGATAACTGACAGTACTTAACTGAATATGTGCA
The DNA here is from genome assembly GCF_018294505.1 of Triticum aestivum. Lineage (NCBI taxonomy): Eukaryota > Viridiplantae > Streptophyta > Magnoliopsida > Poales > Poaceae > Triticum > Triticum aestivum. The sequence goes on along the minus strand of NC_057808.1, from coordinate 413,127,807 downwards.
CCATATGGACCATACTCATTGCTCCTAGCTATTTTTGACAGAGAGTTAACTGAATTTTTTCACATTTAACTGTAATTGTGACAGTTAACTGAACTTTGATAGTTAACTGAATTTTTCAGAGTTAACTGAATTTGTTCACAGTTAACTGTACTTTGACAGTTAACTGAATTTTTCAGAGTTAACTGGATTTTTTAGAGTTGAACTTCTGAATGTTTAACTGAATATGTGCATATGGACCCTACTACATGCCCATAGGTCCCATCTATTTTGGGAAAGAGTTGGTTGCAACACATTGTTGCATATGGACCCTAGTCATGGCATCTCATGTTGCATCAGTACACCACATGCAGACATTCAAATTGTTAACTGACCACAACATTCATAACTAACTAACTACAGCATGGGATACTTTAGCATAGGATAGTTCAACACCTTAGTTTAGCATAACTGACCATACCATCATAGTTCAACATCTTAGTTCACCATCATACTTAACAGCACCATAGCATCATAAAATAACTTATATGCTCTACATATATGAGCACACCTAAACAACATTGCCAAAATACTTAACTTATATGCTGCTCTACTATATCAACATACCTATTGTCTTATTCTTTAGCTGCATCACCCTGCTTCTGCTTCAATTCTCCTTCAACATCTTCAGCCTCTTCGAGCGGCGCACCACCCCATCTGCAGGCCTCTTGTTGCTTGCATTCTTCTTCCCCTTCCCGCCGTCCGCCTCCTCTTCCTGCACAGGCATCTTGTCCGCCTCGTCCGCCTCCTCTTGCTTGACGACGACGAAGTCGGGAACATCCGGCAGCGCGTCCACGTCGATGGGGAGGTTCACAGCCCGTGGTGCCATCTGCACCTCATCCGGCTCGTCGTCAGAGAGGACGATGACGTCCACCTCCCACTCTTCAGACGACTCGGTCTCCGGGTCGTAGCCAGAGTCCACGTCGGAGGTGAGGTTCTCGTGCTCGGAGTCGGACGACGAATCCGCATCGGAGACGTCGTCGGGAAGGAGGAGCTCAGGCTAGAACCTGTCCCGGTACGCTCTGTTGATTGGCACGGGGACGGCAAGGACGACCTCCCGCACGCGCTCCGCCCTGGAGGCGACACAGTTTGGATCCGGCTGCTGTGGCGGCGCCTTGGTGGACCGGTACATCCACCAGCGCGCGCTGGTCCGGATCATCCGACCGCGTCTCCCCCATGGCGAACTGCAGGATCTTCGCCGGATGGATGCCGACGACGCCGTACGGGCCGCTGGGCATGGCGCGACGCTTCTCGTCGTCCGTCATTACCTTGATGAGGCCGCGCGCGTGGTTCCTCATCATCTGGATGCTCGGGAACCAGCGCGCGATCTCCTGCAGCTCCGCCCGCGCCGCCTGGATGTCGCCGGCCAGATCTGCGACGGCCCTCTGCCATCCGAGGCTGCCGTCCATGGCGTCGGCGGCTGCTTCGACCTTGGCGAGGGTTTTCGTTGGTGGTGATGAGATGGAGGTGGGTAGCACAAGCAACGAGGAGACGAGGGAAGTGGGGAGTGGGTAGTGGGCGACGAGGAGACGGTGGGTTGCCGTCATTAAGACAGGTCTAAAAACTGAATCGTCGGCCCCTCGGAAAAATCAGTATTAGTACAGCAGTGGCAGCAAATACACCAAACCATGACTACTACTCTACTGGCATTGCTTCTAGCTTACCAAACCACGGTCCTGGGTTCGAGACCCAGGCCGAACATTTTTGTTTTCTTTTTTCCTTACACAAAATTTAGTTATCTATAGGCCAAAGAATTGCAGCTAACTACATTCAGTTTGCTGTAGCAAGTTAATTTTTTTAAGTTTAACTTCATTAAACATTTCAACAGAATTTAACTAAACTTTGCTAACTGACAATACTTAACTGCTTTTTGGACAACATGAACTGAATTAAACTGAACTTTGCAAACTTACAGTAGTTAACTGAATTTTGGACAGCCTAAACTGAATTTAACTGAACTTTGCTAACTAACAGTACTTAACTGAATTTTGGACAGCCTAAACTGAATTAAACTGAACTTTGCTAACTGACAGTACTTAACTAAATTTTGGACAGCCTTAACTGAATTAAACTGAACTTTGCTAAATGACAGAAGTTAACTGAATTTTGGAAAGCATTAAAACCCAGCTAATGCCACATGTTTGCCATCACAGTATTTAGTTACAAAAATGGCAGTTAATGCCACTGTTTGCCATTAAAAAATGAGGCACTGGATGCTAAGGCCACTCAATGTTTTACATTGCTTCAGGCCTTAACAAAAAAGTGACAGTCTGAACTGCCACCAAATCAAGCATCAGGGGGAGCAGTTAGATGAGGAATTAGGCTGTTGCTCATATCTTCTCCAAACAGCAGCCACCATGCCCTCTCACCTGGCATTACTCCTCTTCCTGTCCTTGCATCTAGAATTCTTCCACCCCTGCCTCTACATGCATCTTGAATATCTCCTCTTCCTGAACCTGCATCTACATTTCTTCCTCCCCTGCCTCTACCTGCAGCTGGAATTCCTCCCCTGCCTCTCCAAGCATGCACATTTCTGCCTCCTCTTGCTGGAACTGCATCAGCATTTGCTCCTCTTCCTCGCACTGCATTTGCTCCTCGTCCAAGCACTACATTTGCTCCTCTTCCAAGCACACCATTTGCATTAGCTCCTCTTCCAAGCACAGAATTTGCTCCTCCTCCTCTCCTTGTTGCTGGATTTCCTTCTCCTCTTCCTCTCCTTTTCCTTCCTCTTCCTCTGCTAGTAGCTTCAGATCCTTCTCCTCTGTCAGCTGTTGTGCTTGCCCTTGTCTGTCTACCAATGTTCATCTTTGTAGTGACCCTGGCTGTGGTATTGCAGCACCAGCAGCAGCAACAAATGAAGACTGTTGTGGCAATGGGCCATGAACTCTTTGTTGAGCTCTTCTAGCTCTATCTCTGGTAGCCATGTTGAAGACCATGCCGGTGGGTGACTCACTAGGATCCAACCTAGGATCTGGCCTGGTAGGGTATATGTTCTGCAAACAAGAAGCTCATATTATTCAGTTGAAAGTGAAACATTCTTCAGCTACAAGTGAAACATACCTGCAGAAAAGTTGGATCATCATAATTTTCATCCACCAGCTCTACCCCTTCTTCAACAAGTGCTTCCTGCCATCTATAGTGGCCCTTTCGGTTGTGGTCAGCTCTGCCACATATGGAGCAATGCATTATAACACCTTTCTTGTTCAAATATCTGACACCATGTTTGATTTTCTCTTTAGGTGTTTTTTTTACTGTTTTTCTTTGGCCTGCCCAGCTGTTTAGTGAACACTGGTGGAAATACCTTGTATCCTGGCTGCACCTCCCAGTATTTAGGGTCTCTAAGAGGGACCAGTGTGTAGCCATATGCTTTCCTATAATTCTCCACAGTGTAGCAGTCATGAACCATTAACTCTGGATCAATTTTTTCTTCCCTACAACAAGCTATGCAATGGCCACAAGGCACACCAGATTACTGCCATCTCCAACAATCACAAGTATGCACACACAGGTCCACTGAGTAGCTAGAATTTCCAGACTGAACTCTGAATTTCTGTTGGCCAGCTTCTGAAACATGACAATTTGCAGCAAATTCAGTGTTCTTGTCTAACTTCTTCTTGATCTTTGGGCATATTCTCTGCCCTGCCCACTTTTCTATTGTCTCTCTTTGTTTGCTCACAAACCTTTGCATGATTTTGTAGAATATATATTCAAGCATTGACAACACTGCCATCTCTCTGCCTTCAAGGATATATTTGTTAAACACTTCAGAATTATTGTTCAGTAGAATGTCACATTTGGGAAATTCACTGAAAAATGCTTTACACCAAGTCTTTGGATCAAGTCTTTCAGTCCAATGAAATGCAGCTGAACTATCTGCATCCATTTTCTCACAGTTCTGCCTCCACTTCACTTTGTTTGGTGATCTTGCAATGGCCCACAGGTCTTGCTTCAGCAACTCTCCCTTGTGCTTCTCATTGAAATTCTGATAGATATGCCTCACACAAAACCTATGCTCTGCATCTGGCCACACTTTCTGCACAGCATTTATCAATCCCTTTTGCTTGTCACTCATAATTGTGAAAGGAGCAGTGTTAGTGATGTTTAGATCATCTCTCAAAGTTGTCAGAAACCATTCCCAGGATCCTGTGCATTCTACTTCAACCCAACCCATTGCAATGGGGAAAATGCAGTCATTTGGATCAATTCCAACAGCACTAAGCAAAACTCCTTTGAACCTTGTTTTCATGTGACATCCATCAATGAAAATGATAGGCCTGCACCCCTTTAACCACCCTCTTTTACATGCATCATAAGACCAATACAGTGTCTTCAGACACTTCCTGCCCATTGGAAATTTTGTGTCTTTCTTCAGCTCAGTTGATAACAGAAATGTAGACCCAGGGTTTGTAGTCCTTAATTCATGACCATAGTCCCATAGCCTACTGAACTGATGTTCTTCATCTCCATGGATCTCTTTCAGGGCTGCAGTTCTAGCCCTTGCTAGCTTCCATCTGTTAGGGGTCACATTGAATGCCTTGGTGATTTTTCTTGCAAATGTACCAAGTGACATTTTCTGGTCATCCCTGAACTCATCTATGAAATACTGGCACAGAAACTTAGCTGTCATCTGCCTTATCTTCCATTTCTTCTGACAAATGTGCTCTCCATAGTAAGCCTTGATTACAAATCCACCTGTCCTGTTGTCCTTCCAGCTTTTAGCCACCATGGGCAACCTCTTTCACAAACAGCCTCTATTCTAGTTTTGTCATTCTTTAACTTCTTGATCTGAACTCTGTTCTTAACAGAATATGCTGTAATAGCAAGTCTAAGCTCCTTCACATCAGCAAAGACCATCCCAACTTTGAAGGCAGGGGCAACCATGTCCACCTTTGAATTGAAGGCAGTAAACTTGTACCTCAACTGCTCTGCTTCCTCAATGGGCAGATTAAGATCTTCATCATCAAGCAAATAGTCATCTGCCTCCACATCATCCTCTTCTTCCTCAGCTTGTTCATCAACATCAAAGTCAATGTTGTCATCATAAAGATCATCATCCCCCTCATCTATGTCATAATCACTGTCACTGAAATCTGATTCAGAAACAACTATATCTTTAATTACTGTTGCTCCATCTTCAGTAAGCAGATTGTGCTCTACACCTTGTATAAGCAAACTTTCAGGTTCTGTTCCAGTTGCAGCAATCTCTAAGAATGGCTCATCTTCATTGACAGAAATGACACTGTGGTGGAAAGAAGCTTCACTTGCAGTGTGCATTGCAACAGGGCACTGAATTGATGGCAATGTGCATATGGATTCAGCCCTGAAATTGTTGATGAAATCTGCATGGTCAACCATAATAGCCAGCACTTTATGCTCAACACTAGCTCTGATGATGTGTTGCACATCATCATCAGATTTAATTCTGACCAAACCATCTGCAATTGATTTGTCAGGCAAGCACCAGTAAAGTATGTGCTCACCCACTGGATATCCGAACCAAGTTAGGTGCTCTTCAATGAAAGAATATGAGAATGTGGTAGCATCAACATAATCAAGAACTTCCACTGAAGGGTTCCAGTACTCCAAATTACTGATTGGTCCACAGAAAATTCCACCATGATCAAGTTCAAGTGTAAAGAAAGAAGTGTCCACCCTTTGTCCATTTGCTGAATCACACACTGCATCAAATATGTGTAATTTTTAAGCACTGCACAATGATGTATACACTTAACAGTAAAATTCAGTTAACTGAGAAGTTCAGTTAACTACAGTGCACTGAAAACATTGTGAATAACTACAGTGCACTAACAAAATTCACATAACTACAGTTAACTGACAAAATTCACATAACTACAGTTAACTGAAAAAATTCAGTCAAATGTCCAAAAATCAAGACTTGAGCTAACTGAAGTTGGTACCATTGAACACAACTAACTGGTGGCATCACTAACACCTGAAACATGAGCATGACCATTGCACAAGTAAGCATTAGCATTGAACAACTAAATTTGGTGGTGATGAACACAATCAACTATTGTCAGATTTGCTTTCGGTGCACATGAATGGAGGACCGAACTACTACTCGACTCTAACAAGCTAACGTATGAATGAAAAAGAAGAACCACTGTCAGGCCAAACCCAAGACTCTGCCACGCTAAAACCTAACCTAATCTACTCGGCCAAAACCCACTAGGCCAAAACCCTAGCTTTACTGCCGTAAGACAAACCCAACAGCATTCAACACGCACACCACCGTGCGACACACCGATGCGGCGGGGCTGATGCGGACGGCGACGACACACCGGCGACGAGGAAACAGAGCACGGGCGGAACAAGGAAGAGGCGGAAGAAGAGGAGACAGGAACTCACCATAGTCTGTTGGGATGACGCTGAGCGGCCGGATGAGATGAGCGGAAGGAGGTGGCTCCATCCCGCCGGCGAACTTCGGCAACGACGGCGCGATGACAAGCATCATCACCAAATCGCCACCACACTGTGTCCCCCGACAGGACAGCGGGAGAGGTCGAACGGATCTGTGCAACATGAGTGGCATTTAATTCAGGTGGGGTGTAGTGCGGGTTGAATCGAGCAACGACAGGGGCCTTTGTGAAAAATTGCCCGTGCTGACCGGTCCACCCTCTGGACTGCCACTTGTCACGCTGTGATTCGCTATGGACCAAAACATCACATAGGGTGTCAAGTTGTGGGAGTTTATGGATGCGGGGTGCTATTACCTCTTTCTTTTTCACATCGCCTATCCCCTCCCTACTAGCACACAAATGGGCTTTGAAGTCATTTTTCATACATGGGCCGGGGACGGTTTGTCATTTCTCCTCAAATCATGTATCACTTATACTTGACACAATTTAGACAATTTTTAGAACCACCTCGAATGCTCAAAGGGGCTCAGACAATTTTCCATTACTAATTTCTTCTATGCTCTCAGTCGATGCCCCGTGAGGGCGGTTTCCTTTGATTACCACCTCCATAGCTCCCAGGCAACCGATTCTGTTCCATTTGGTATCCAACCATGCTACAGAAATTTAAGTAAACCAACATATTGTTCAACACATAAGCATACACATAGAGGTTGTCTCCAATTTTCATTAAACATCACATAAGTTCATATATAGTGCCACTAAAAACATCACACAAATAAACACACAAGATAGAGTTAAACATAGTCTTAAACATCACACAAGTCCTATAAAACACAAATTTCTCATAATTCCACAGTCTTGAAGAAGTAGCATTGGCACCTCCGGCAGCACCACTGGCTCCAGCAGCAGAATCATCACCTTATTCATTAGAAGGAGGAGGTGGCATCATCTTAGTTTGCATTAGGCCATACAATTCTGGAACACATGCCATGACTTGTGTCATGAGTACGACCATTCGTAGGAACCAATATGGTGGTCATTAATTTATTGAATTTGACTTGTGTGTCAACTACAAATCCATGGAATGCATTAGTAGTAATTGTGAATGACATGGTGATGACATATCATGCATCGATGGACCTCAATGCAACGTTGTTCATGGAGAAAGAGTTCTATTCCAAAATATGTTGAAGAGAAGGCATGGTAGAAAAGTTCTACTGCCACAATAGAAATGCTCTACCACCACAGTAGAAAAGTGATACCATGATAGAGTTTTCTTGTTGAAAAACTGTGCCATGATAGAAATTTTGACACTGTTGTCATGACAATATTTTCTTGTGGACAAAACGCAGCCACAATATGATTTTTGCAAAAAAAAATTGAGGATGATCAGGACTTCTTCAACCACAGGGGCTATGCCATATCACTATAAAATGAATTCTATATGATGTTAATCCTTTTTGGCACCTTGTTTGATGTGTAGTTGACGTTATTAAATAGGACCCCTCACACAAATATGAAGTAGTTAGTGTTTGTTAGAGTGTAGCATCATCCGGAGTACTTGCCAACCTGAGGTGCACAATTTCACATGGGCACGATAGGCTTGACATGTATGAGGGGGATGCAAACAGTTGTCGCTGCGAGGCACCTGGTTGTCTTGGCTTTCCAAGATCATCTTGGCTCGAAACACACGCATAAAAAGATCATCAGAGTCATATGGAGATATGATTGGCATGTTGACCTACCGTTCTCATTAATCTGTCATCGGTGATGTCACATCATTAGCGGAGTAAGTGAGTCATGGATCTTAAGTCACTAGTAATGAGGGATACTGATTTTAGTGGGAGCATACCCTAATTTAAAGTTAATTTAAGTAGCATTAAGTATGAACTATGTCTAAAGTCTTTTTGCATTTATGTTGTATATCCATGGCATGCAATTCCACCTTCCCACCTACCGAGATTCTCGTGTCGTGGGTTTGGACGTGCTGCCCCAATTGTGGTACTTCCATGCAATTAACTCGATGGTACACGAAGCTGTATGCCTTGTCCCACTCAGACCTCCTGTAGAAGCCGTCGCCCCGCGGAATAGCTGGTCGTCGCATGGGTGAAAATGTTTGAAACTAGTCCCCTTCTGAAACTTCAAGATAAAATGACCCTAATCTGAAAAAAATCCTAAACTGGCCCATTTTTGCATGACGCCCAGTGTTGGGGGGCCATGCTAGATAGCATGACGCCCGGGGCTAGGGCGCCATGGTAGCGACATGTAGCATGGCGCCCCAAGCTAGGGTGTCATGCCAATTAGCATGGTGTCCTAGCCCCGTGCGTCATGAAAAAGGGCCAGTTTTGTAAAATATTTTTAGATTGGGATCATTTCATGTTGAAGTTTTGAAGAAGGGTCAGTTTCATCCATTTCCACGTCGCATGGCAGCCGTGGGACGGACATCGTCTCCCTTGTTGCTGGGTTGACCAGGGTGACGTCGCTGCCATCACCGCAGCGCAAAGGCATAGCAGGTCGTCATGCCGACCAGCCGCATCCTGCCACGCCACAGCACGCTATAGCTCCCCGTTGAAGATGAGGAGAGGTCGTAAAAAACGTAGGCAGCGGTGGAGCCGCCCTACCAGAGGAGGACCGTGGCATGACTCTGCATCTCCATGACTGACGGATATCGGAACAGTGAGATCTCCAACTACACTTTTGAAAAGATGCGAGAGCTCTCGCGAGCAGGGTCGCGTCGGTCATGCGCGAGGCGCCGCCGGCCTGATCTCCTTGCTCCGGCCTAAGCCTCCGTCCGGCCCAGATCCGGAAGCCCCATCACACCCTCTCTCAATCCTTCCCAACCGCGTCTCTCGCTAGCCGCTCTTTCGGCCTCCCGCAGCCGGCGAGATCCCGACCAGTTCCTTGAGCGAGCAACAGCAGGAAGATGGCTGTGCGCGGGTAACCATGGGGCTGTCGCGACCTCACATGCGGTGCGTGGGCGCTCCCCGCGGCCGCTCGGCTCCCCGCCCTCCGTACTTCGCCGCCGCTGGCCAGACTGGAACGAGGCTCCCCGCCCTGGCCCCTTCTCCATCACCCTCGCCGTTGCCTCATCTCCTGGGCTCGGCAGCTACTATCACTGATTCTGCATTGGCTCCGTCATCGTTTCGTGTTCCAGCCGTTCTTCCCGTCTGAGCCTCCTCAGGCTGGCCCTCAGGCCGCCTACGCCAATTGCTCGTGGTTTGCCCCCTGTGGTTGTCACCTCTGCCTCGCCATGTTCAGATTGGGAGGGCCCTGCTTACCCTCCGCCGACGACTTCCTTTGGGCGTGCGCTCGCCCCCGACGCCGTTGTGCGGGCCCTGTGGCAGCTGCTGGCCGTGCCATGTGCTTCCCTCGCCGATGACGTCTGCAGCATTGGCGATGACGACGAGCTCGCCCCACTGACGTTGTTGGGTGCGGCTGCCAGATGCTCGAGCGGGGTGAGCGATCTGGCTGTTGTTGTTGTCGCTACTGCTCCTGAGGCGTCTTCGGAGCAGGGATGGGTGAAGGTGGGGGCCAGCGTTGTTTGGCGTCACCGGCCTTGGCTCTGGCTCCCTGGCCTATCCCCGCCTGGCTCCACGGTTGATGTTGCAGATGCCTCGCCCCGGGACACCGTGCGACGGTTTGCAGAAATCCCTTTCGATGTGCTCGCTGCTTGGAGAACGGCCATCGTGCACACGACTATCGTAACCCCTGGAGTCCTCTCAGCTCATTGGCATGTCTTGTCATGCCGCCCATCTCTCGCCTCGGCACCCAGCATCGTCAGACTCCTGCTCCAAGAGAAGGCCAAATGAAATTTGCGCTTCCCTCCAATGAGCTTCGCCATGGGTCTTGGGCCTCTGTGGTTTCTGCTTCCGCTAGCCCGACAACCCCATCCAATGTGGTGCTTCTGTATGCTCTGGCTGGCCAGACTGAGTTGCTTCAAGGCTGGCAGACACATATTGAGAGCTTTCTGGAGCGGGCGGAGGCTGCTTTGAGTAGCCTCTCCCTTGTGCCGGCTATGTTGCAGGCCACACCAATGCCACGATCTCTTGGTGTGGCTGATGTTGGCTCCACGGAGGACGGAGGTGCAGAGCCCTATGGTTGTTTCTCCCCCCGTGTTTGGGACAATTCACCGTCGATGTCTGCTCCAACCGTTGTGTTGCCTACTATTGTGGGTGAGTCCATCGCCGTGCTTGTGGCTCTGGTGCTACAGGTAATTCCCGAGCTTAGGGATATAAGTCTAAGCCCTGCTTCGCCTCTGTCCTTGGAGAGGTTGGAGGTGGACTCATCGGCGACCTTGTGTGAGGGGCATGTTTCGCCTCTTTCATGTTTGCAACTCGAGGCGCCGAAGTCCATTGTGTCGATGGTCCCTGTGGTCGAGGATGTCGTGTCGGTGGTTTCTCAGGCCGATGATGTCATTGCGGCCGGTTGGTTGGTTCCTGCTCCTAAGAGCCCCTTGGTTGACGACAACTACATCAAGAAGTACAATGAGTTCTACGACTTCCTTGACAAATGGGTGGTTGATCATCCTGGATCCAACAATACAAGTGGATGCCTCCTAAAGGAGAAACCCAACAAGGAGAAAGCAAAGACAAACAAAAGCAAGAAGGGTGCGCCATTCCGAAGGTTCCTGTGACTTCATGATGGAGGGTGCTTCATTTCTATTGTGGGTGGTGTTCTTGTCTAGAGCTTCGTTGTGTCGTACAAGTGTCAAGAGTTGCGGTTGTCGTGCATTAGGAGGGCCACATGTGCGGTCACGGTGTTTCATGTAGTGTGAGTAGTACGCATGTGGGTTGTTTGTATCAGTTTTTTGCCCGGTTTTCCGAAATTAACTGGGCAACTCTCTTCTTCTTAATTAATCGGCGAGGCAAAACTTTTGCCTCCGTTTCAAAAAAAACTACGATGATGAGATGTTGTTATTGCACCACTGGGTTCTACATTGAGGAATAAGGCCCAAGTGCTGGCATGATTCGGGGGTATGCTACTAACATTGTGTGGTACAAGAAAATATAAGCACTACAAGGAAGTAGTTGAAATTCTAGTCAGAATACTATTTACATAGTACTTCCCTGTTTCTTTTTTACTTCGCATATTACGTTTTTCATAAGTTAATCTTTCCTATGCTTGACCAAATTCATAGCAAAAAGTACAAACAATCACAATACAAAATCACTATCGTGAGATCCGGGACACCCATACGAACCCAACACAGCCGCCGCCATAGAAAGACTATCGCAGCACACTCCCTCGCCGCCGCCGACAGTGCCTCCAGACCGACTCTTCTCCTCTCCTGCCTCTTTCCCTCTCGCGACCCCTTATCCTAGAGCCCCGCGGTGCATCATGTTGATTCCTATTATCCAGATCATATCAGGGTAGGCTGGTGATTGTTGACATGATCTGGTGTTCCTGTGCTCGTTCAAATTGGCCATCTGCTGATTTACCTCGTCCAGATCTGGCAAGGAAGGCTGGAAGTCGTCAATGTAGTTCGTTGCAACCTCATATCCGTCCATAGCAGATCGAGCAGGTGGCGCCAAGCCTTTAGGCACTGACCTTCCTTGACAACGCAGGGCGGTCGCGAAATGCCCTGCGGCGGTGGCCACCTTCTTGGACAGTCTCGACATAGCAGGCATGTCATATTGGTGGTGGACACAAGGTGTGCTGGATCAACATGAGTACATGGATGCTCGGCCTCGTGCAACGACTGGATGACGCGAGCATCGACCGCACATGGAAGTGAAGGGTGGATGATTGGGTCCTGATGAGGCCTCCCTGCCAGTTCCACCAACCTGAATGCTCGATGTCTCGTCCTGAATTGCCGCCGATTGACTTCTGTGAAGATGTGGCGGGTTGCTAGATTGCCCCATGTGGGTTCTTGGCGGCACCCACGACTTTATTTTTGTAGTCTGCATCCGAGCACTGCGGACGCCTTTGGGCTGTCGGTTGGCCTCTAAGATGGTTTCTTGGCAGCCTTGACGACCTTGTTGATATTGGGACCTTGTAAGTGAAGGAAATATGTCTTAGAGGCAATAATAAAGTATTATTTATTTCCTTATATCATGATAAATGTTTATTATTCATGCTAGAATTGTATTAACCGAAAACATAATACATGTGTGAATACATAGACAAACAGAGTGTCACTAGTATGCCTCTACTTGACTAGCTCGTTAATCAAAGATGGTTATGTTTCCTAGCCATAGACATGAGTTGTCATTTGATTAACGGGATCACCTCATTAGGAGAATGACGTGATTGACTTGACCCATTCCGTTAGCTTAGCACCCGATCGTTTAGTATGTTGCTATTGCTTTCTTCATGACTTATACATGTTCCTATGACTATGAGATTATGCAACTCCCGTTTACCAGAGGAACACTTTGTGTGCTACCAAACGTCACAACGTAAATGGGTGATTATAAAGGTGCTCTATAGGTGTCTCCAAAGGTACTTGTTGGGTTGGCGTATTTCGAGATTAGGATTTGTCACTCCGATTGTCGGAGAGGTATCTCTGGGCCCACTCGGTAATGCACATCACTATAAGCCTTGCAAGCATTGTGACTAATGAGTTAGTTGCGGGATGATGTATTACGGAACGAGTAAAGAGACTTGCCGGTAACGAGATTGAACTAGGTATCGAGATACCGACGATCGAATCTCGGGCAAGTAACATACCGATGACAAAGGGAACAACGTATGTTGTTATGCGGTCTGACCGATAAAGATCTTCGTAGAATATGTGGGAGCCAATATGGGCATCCAGGTCCCGCTATTGGTTATTGACCGGAGAGGTGTCTTGGTCATGTCTACATAGTTCTCGAACCCAAAGGGTCCGCACGCTTAAAGTTACGATGACAGTTTTATTATGAGTTTATGTATGTTGATGTACCGAAGGAGTTCGGAGTTCCGGATGAGATCGGGGACATGACGAGGAGTCTCGAAATGGTCGAGACGTAAAGATCGATATATTGGACGACTATATTCGGACTTCGGAAAGGTTCCGAGTGATTCGGGTATTTTTCGGAATACCGGAGAGTTACGGGAATACGTATTGGGCCTTATTGGGCCATACGGGAAAGAAGGAAAAGGGCCTCAAGGGTGGCCGCACCCCTCCCCTTGGTCTGGTCCGAATTGGACTAGGGAAGGGGGGCGCCCCCTTCCTTCCTTCTCTTTTTCCCTTCCTCTTTTCCTATTTCATATGGGAGGTGGAATCCTACTAGGACTAGGGAGTCCTAGTAGGACTCCACACTTGGTGCGCCCCCTCCTAGGGCCGGCCTCCTCCTCCCTTGCTCCTTTATATACGGGGGCAGGGGGCACCCCATGGACACACTTGATATACGATATTTTAGCCGTGTGCGGTGCCCCCCTCCACCAGATTACACCTCGATAATACCGTCACGGAGCTTAGGCGAAGCCCTGCGTCGGTGGAACATCATCATCGTCACCACGCCGTCGTGCTGACGAAACTCTCCCTCAACACTCGGCTGGATCGGAGTTCGAGGGACGTCATCGAGCTGAACGTGTGTAGAACTTCGGAGGTGCCGTGCGTTCGGTACTTGATCGGTCGGATCGTGAAGACGTACGACTACATCAACCGCGTTGTGATAACGCTTCCGCTGTCGGTCTACGAGGGTACGTGGACAACACTCTCCCCTCTCGTTGCTATGCATCACCATGATCTTGCGTGTGCGTAGGAATGTTTTTGAAATTACTACGTTCTCCAACAGTAAGATGGGCTCTGGTTGTGTTTTGACGTCCATGTTAGGACTTTGGACGCGTACGCTAACGAGGCGAGATGATCTAGCTTCAACAAGGACTTCTTCATTGAAAGTGGGGGCAGCGGTACAAGATGACTCAAGTTTGGTGGTGCTATTCAATACAAGGTCTTGAGCTCCGAAGTGAAAACTCTAGGTCTGACCTACATAGGTTGTACCTCGCAATGATGATTTATACATCATACCCTTGTTGGATACATTGTTTGGTGCTTGCTCGGACTTATTCTTCGAGGTGAAACCCAAGATCTAATCTTCATGGGTGGATCTGGTGACGACGACACTTGTGTCTCGTTTCCTTCGTGAAGGCATCGTGTTTGAAGCACTACTTTCACAGTTCAGGTGTTGTCATCTGTGGTGATTGTTGTTGTATGCTTAAGTTCACTTCGACTGGTTGTGTACATCCTAGTCGTGCAGAGGCCGACATGTGCTCATAGTGATTGTATTCTCTTGATGCAACATTATGAGTCTATAAAGTCCGCTCTTTATCGAAAAACTATCATGAGATCCATCATGTAATATATTTACATATTGTATAAATTCTGTGATATAAAATCTGGTTACATTTTATAAACTTTAACTTCAAGACAAACCTAATATGCCGACTCTATGCAGAATAAAAAGAAGGTAGTATGACCCTATGAAGTTCGCATCTCGTCTTGACAAAAATCTTATATAGTAGTTAAGTATACTTTTCAGCATCAATAGAAAAGCAGTACCCCAATATTCATCTCCATTACTAACACAAGAATGACCATATAAATATGTCCAGTACAAAAGGCATACAAAAACTGTGTAGCACAGGTATGCACGCACATGCACACATACATGTACTACGTACCATAGATGATGCCAGTGATTACTCCATGTTGGCATAATTTATTTTACTAATAAAATTGTCACTCGCAACACTCGTACTTCTCTGTCGAGTGACTAATTAGAGCTTATGTAGTGGTGGTGATGGTGGCCAATTTAAGCACTAATGGTTCGACCACCGTCAACATAGATGACCTGCCCGGTGATGAAGGAAGCCGCCGGCATGCAGAGAAATGCCACCGTCGAGGCAACCTCTGCTGGCTTGCCACACCGTCGCAACGGGGTCTTCGCGTGCTCCCGCTCCATGTACTCCTTATTTATCTGTCAAGTATATCCACAAAGAACATTCGGGATGTTAGAAACCTTTTTCCTCCCGGTGTAAAGTATACTTATCACTTCCCAAAAAACTGTTTTTTTAGAATCACCGGGGGAGCTCCCCCACCTGAATATATTACTCAAATGACTGCCATGGCAGTAAGTACAGAATTACATAGGCACGGTGCAACATGCAGAGAGGTAGGAACGCCACGAGAAGACGTCCTCCTTGTCTTGTGTTTCCACAAGACGATGAGACCAGAGATCCAAAATAGAAATAAGGTTCCTAAGGGTTATTACAGAGCTTTGATCCACCGTCCTAAACACCATGTCATTTCGTGCTGCCCAGATCATCCATAATAAAGCCAAGAGGACCGAGGGCCATGCCGTGGTGCAGAGGTGAGGAGGTATAGTGACGTGCCATAGGTCTGCGATGTTGTCGGTTGGTGGCAGGAGCCCAAGTCGTTGCCAAATCCTATTAGCAAGAGGGCATGTGATGAAGAGGTGGCTGGAGTCTTCGGGTAACCTAGCACACCGGGGGCATATATCTGAATCTATTATATGCTTGTGTGCAGATTGACCCTGGTGTTGAGGTGGTCTTTGAAGAGTAGCCAGGCGAAGACTTTAAGCTTTCGAGGAGCCTTGGCGCTCCATATGAGAGGAGCAATGAGATCGTTATCTGGCCGAACCATGAGGGCACCGTATGCATGCTTGGTGGTGAAGCCAATGCCATGTCGTAGGAACCGTTGATTTTCCCCCGCCGAGGGCACGAAGTGCTGCAAAATAGCCACAAGTGACACAAGCTCTTGTTCTGTCGTGAGGGAGAGACGATTACGGAGGTTAGCTTGGATACCGAAACGAAAAAATTTAGCCACTTTAACCACCTGTAAGGTGGAGTGTGAGAATAGGTGGGGGAAGGTGATGGCAAGGGGTTGTGGAGCCAGCCAAGTGTCTAGCCAAAAGTAAGTATGTGAGCCATTGTTTGTTAACACGAACGTGATATTCTGTAGGGTAGGGATTTGCTGTGAAATTGTGCGGCACAGAAAAGAGGTTTAAGGGGATGAGGTGACTAGTGTGTTAGGGTGTTGGAGATCAAGCCACTCAAGCCAAGGTGTTTGTGCATTGGAGAGTGCTTTGGCAGCAAATTTCATAAGGAGGCAGTTGTTTTGAACTTGCGGGTTTTTGAGCCCTAAACCACCGATTTTTTGGTAAGTAGACATTTTTGCATGCAATAAGACATTGAGCACCTGAGCAAGCAACGATCTCCTGCCCAAAAAAGCCCTTCTCAGAGAGTCCAATGTTTTGATTGTTTTCTTGGGGATGCGAAACACAGATGAAATAGGTGAGGATTGAGTCCAAAACTGCGGAAATGAGGATGAGCCGATCGCCTTTATCGAGAAGTTTGGCACGCCAGCCCGTAAGTAATTTCCTAGAACGTTCTACCAAAGGGTTGAAGGCATTGGTGAGAGGCTTAGTCGGGGCGAGAGGAAGACCGAGGTAAGTTTGCGGGAAGGAGGCGCATGAGCACCCCATGGCGAGGGCAATGGCAGTAGTCTTGGAATCGCCTGTGTGTAGAGTGGCTAAGGTAGTTTTGGAGAAGTTGATGGCGAGGCCCGTGGAGTGTGCAAAATTGTTTAGGGTTACTTTAAGGGCTACGGCGGCGGCAGGAGAGGCGGCTGCAACGATGAGCGTATCATCGGCGTATTGGAGGACGGTGGGAGGCTGGTGGGAGAAGATGGGGTGGTGGAGAGAAGGTTCAGAGTTCTGTAGGATGAGCTGTTGAAGCAGGTCGGCATTGATAAGGAAGAGGTAAGGCGAAACCGGATCGCCTTATCGGAATCCATTTTTGCATTGAATCCAGTTGCCTGGAATCCCGTTCAGGAGAATGGCCGCTTTGCCTGTGTGGAGAATGTTTTGGGTCCATCTGCGGAAGGTTGGGGAGAACCCACGTATTGCCAGGATTTTGTCAAGGGCACGCCAGGCCACTGAGTCGAAAGCCTTTCTGAAATCCAGCTTAAAGACCATAGTTGGTTTTTTACGTGACTGGCAAGAGCTAATGAGATCGGCTGCAAAGACAAAAAATTTGGTGATATTTCTGCCAGAGATGAAGCCGGTCTGGTTGTCATTCACTAGCAGAGGGATGAGCGGCTTTAGGCGAGATGTGATAACTTTAGCAACAACCTTGATTGGACAGTTCTGTAGTGAGATAGGCCTAAAGGTGTCGGGAGATGTTGGCGTGTCCTTCTTAGGGAGGAGGACAATGTGGGCACGGTTTAGGCGTCCTGTGTCTGCTAAGCCTTGGTGAAAGTGGAAAAGAAGGACAGGACTACATTTTTTACTAAAGGCCAGAAGGATCTATAAAAGGAGGGTCCGAAACCGTCCAGTCCAGGGCTGGCTTGGGGGTTCATTGTGAAGAATGCAAGCTTAATTTCTTCTTCGGTAAAAGGCTGATCTAGGACGTGGAGTCCGGGCACCGGCTGTGGATATATAGTACGATCAAAAGCCCATGTCATCGGGGCTGGAGTGCCAATTAGTGAGACGAAGAAATCACGTAGGATTTCTGCCTTTTGATGGTGAGCAGAGTATTCAGAACCATCACGTGTGAGGGTAAAGATTTTATTTTTCCGGAGACGTTGAGAAGCATACATGTGGAAGAACTTGGTATTCTCTCCGCCGTGGATGGCGCGTGATACTTTAGCACGCCAACGCAGTATGTCATTTTCTCCTGGATGGTGCATTTGAGGATGGAGACAATGATTTTGCGAGTGAGAGATTCTGGTTGGGATAGAGTCCTATTTTCCTTGACGAGGTCTAAGGCAGTGATTGCAGCATGGCAACGAGCTTCGCGGAGGGGGGTGGGGATACGAGAATGTGCCCATTTTTTGAGACTGATACGAGATTTTTTTAGTGCGGCGACGAGAGAGGCGGCAGCGTTGGGTGGCGATGTGGGCTGTGAGGCCCAAATTTGGCTAACAATATCACCACAAGGCCGGAAGTTGGCCCATCCAGCCTCAAATTTAAAGAAATTGGATCGTGGGATGGTGGAGGTGACGTGGATGATGAGGGGGACGTGATTAGACGTGAAACGAGTACGAGAGGATAGCGAGGTGTTAGGGAAGGCGTCAGCCCATGCTAGGTTAAAGAAAATGTGATCTATCCGTTCTAAGGTGGGGTGGCTGTGTTGTTTGACCAGGTGTACCTGCGATCAAGTAGGGGCAACTCTATGAGAGCTAAATCATCTAGGGTTTGGTTAAATGCATTGGCTTCGGCGTGGCGGAAGGCGGGGTTGTTTTTATCAGAGGGGAAGCGGATAAGCTTGAAGTCGCCAGGGATAATCCAGGGGGTGTCATCTGGTTGTGAGATCGATGAGAGTTCGTTTAAGAAGGCTTGCTTGAGTGATCATGATGAGGGAGCGTATATATTTGTGATGGCAATGTGGTGGGCGCACGCAGTTGATTGTAGGATTAGGTGGATGAGAAAGTTAGGTGTGAGTAGGAAACAACTTGAAAAGAGGCAGAGTTGATGGCAGAGATGGTGCCACCTGCGGTGCCCACAGCTGGTAACGAGAACACTTGGTCGAGTTGTCGTGGCAAGAAGGATCTTATTTTGAGGTCAGAGAGAGTGTCGAGTTTTGATTCTTGCAAGAGGGTAATGTGTGGCTTAATCGCTATCAATTCGAAGAGAACATCGGAGCATTTATCATCATCACCAAGACCACGTACATTCCAGGAGCAGATTGAGAAGGTGTCATTACTCATTAAAATCGTTCAAACACCAGCGGCCAGAGCCGGGGTACAACTGGCGTACATACACAAAAGCTACGGGTGAGAGCAAGAGTAGCACTGGTACAAGCGACAGAGGTTGCAGCAACCAAAAGTACAGCGTGACGGCAGCGACATGTGGAGAGACGAGGGGTAGCGGAGGCGGCCGGGAGCGCGCCGACGAGCCAAGAACGCAAAGAGAGTAGATCATGGAGCCTCGTCGTCACCAGAGGCAGAGGCCTCGGATCCAAGGATGGCATCCAGCTAACCGTCGTTGGCGCCACAGAGCAGCGCAATGGCCACTAGGTCTTCGGCGGAGGCAAGAGGGGCATCGGGCTCGTGGAGGCGGGCCTCCTGGATGGCACGGCCAATGGCCGTATCCACGTCAGCAACAGAGAGGCGAGCTGCCTTGGCCTTGACGGCCTTGGCGAGCATAGGGGAGTACTTGCCTCCTTGCCAGCCAGCCTCCATCCCAAAAAAACTGTTATAACTCCCTTAAGCCTAAACCCTAACCATAAACCCTAAATTATCTCATTAAAAAGCTACCAAAAGCCTGGTTTAAAATTAGTGCGTTGTTGTTTAAACTAGCAAAACACCTACTAGTACTACTTTGAACAGGTTAGACAATATATTGCTTACTTTTTCAACCATATCAGTTGCGATGAATCCTGGGGCGACACTGTTCACACGGATGTTGTGAGGGGCCCACTCGGTGGCCAAACTCCACGTCAGTTGGTTCAGTGCGCCTACAAACACAACATATATTTATAAAAGAGGTAATAACACTTGTAGACAATAACTTGCGTTGGATGTATAGTTTAGTGCTACAGCTTTGACAATACGGTTTTTCGGTCAGATAACTTGCGCTTAGGTGCATATACGGTCACTCTAGTTGACTGCCCGCGTATTCGTTGATGGCGTGGCATGCCACGCAAGCAGTGGCCCACTGTCAACGACACAGGCCGGTTCGGGGAGGCGCGTGCATGGCGTTTTTTGCATAGACCCCCGATAACATTGACCATGTGTCACTCTCACATATGTCAAACCAGTCAACCTCATAATCCATGTAAGTCTTGTTGCTCTCACTCCCATAGAAGAAACCCTTGTGGTGGATCTGAACACTAAACAAGCCATCAAAATCACCTGCATTGTGAAAATAAAACAAATTTTCAGTACCAATACAGCACACAAACCCTTACCAAAATATTACAGACATCACACAGTTTCAGTACCAATACAACACACAATCTTAAATAAATCAGAGTACACGCATTCACTGTCAAAAAAATTCAGTTAACTGCATGCAGTTTCTGAAATTCAGGGTACACATTCAGTGTCAAAAAAATTCAGTTAACTGCATGCACTTTCCGAAATTCAGTTAACTTCTTGCCCTTCCCAGTACAAACATCAGACATTTTCAACTATTTAAGAGATTTAATCCAACCAAACCGGGGACCAAGACCTTCCTGAACCCTAGTACGATTTGCAAACAGGGGACGTAGACATTCCTGAACCCTAGTTCGATTTGCAAACAGGGAACCTAGACCTTCAAAGTCCAATCCGTACGTCCAAGATCGGTTAAGAACAATGCGTCCATATGAAAAACTATCAAAGATAATGGCCTTAATACATGAACCCTAGGTAGGTGAAACGCGGCAAAAAGAAGATGCCGAGGAGCAGATGAGAGAAACGAGATGGATGAAAGCAGGGAGAGAAAGGGGGAGCAGACGTACCATAGGAGTGCACTGCTTTGCCCGGACGTCGACGACGAGGTTCAATCATCTCCTCTGACGACGGCCGCCGTCATGCACCGCTTCCTCCGCCTCCGCCTCCGCCTCTATTTGATCTGGAGACGAAGCGTCGGGGAGTCAAAATGATGGCCAGAGTTATTGGGGTACCACTCCGCAAATATGCACAGTTGGCCTGTTCCTGCCGTTGTAGGGATTTTTTGCGCAAAATAAAATAAGTGCGGGAGGTTCTATGCAAAAACGCCACGCATGCGCCTCCCCGAACCGGCCTGTGTCGCTGACAGTGGGCCTCTGCTTGCGTGGCATGCCACGCCATCGACGAATACGCGGGCAGTCAACCAGAGTGACCGTATATGCACCTAACGCAAATTATCTGACCGAAAAACCGTATTTTTAAAGATGTAGCACTAAACTGCACATCCAACGCAAGTTTAGTGACCACCAGTGTTTATTTTGGGAGGGAGTGACTAATACTATGAAATGTATTTTGGGAGGGAGTGACTAGTGAGCAGGTACCTTTTGTGATGGTATAGATTGTGGAGCCTGCGAAGCCGATGGAGCTTGCAATGGAGGAGATGTTGATGATGTTGCCTCCTACGGCCCGCGCGAGAAGAGGGCGAGCGAGTTGGCAGAGATGGAAGCTGGACTCCAGGTTGGTGGCCATCACATTCTTGTACTCCTCCATCGTGCACTCAACGGTGGGCTTCACCAAATGTTGCCCTGCATTGTTCACCTACATACAGAGAGTAGAGAGGCCCACGATTGGAAACGTATCGTACGTATATGGTCCTTCGGATCCACCTGCCGTCTCCACGACTTGCATAAAATGTTTTACGGTGATTTTGTTTTGAAACATTGGCAACAAAAAAATTCTTTTGCAAGGGGAGAATTGGCATATTTGACACTTCTGTTTGTGGCTTCAAGAAGTTTCTGGATCTACCCATGGTCAATGGTTAGAAACGAACCTCTTATGTACGGAAGGAGCATGAATGGTTGACATATTGATTTCCATATACACGAGTAGAACTTACTAGTATGCTAAGCTTGCCGTCGAAGGTTTGCCGGACCGTATCCATGAGCTTCTCCCTGTCGGCGGGCACGGAGACGTGACAAACGGAGACGGTGACGCGCATGCCCTTCTCCTCCCACCGCAGGCAGCACTCCTCCAGCTCCGCGGCGTTCCGGGAGCAGGTGTGCACCCTGGCCCCGAACCCGGCGAGCTCCTCCACGATGGCCCCCCCGATCCCTTTGCTCCCGCCGGTGACGAGCGCCGTGGCGCCGGCCAGGCTCCACCTCTCCTCCCTGCTCCCACACTCGGCTGCCGCCATCTCGCCCCCCTAGCTCTGCCTGGAATTGCCTGTTTGTTGGGGTTTGAAATACTACGGGGGCAGATGCCGCCACGGACGGACAGATCCATCACGACCATACTGGACTGCCAGCCACTGTAATCCCACATGTATGTTTATCATAGCCAGGCCCGGAGAGCTTTTAATTCCGACAAGGAATGCAGAGGATTGGATAGCCTGTGAGGGCGTCCTCCGTCGCTTCTGGCCCATCCTACGGCCGGTGAAACCACATGATCGAACAGTATTGCAACTTACTCTAGCCTACGAAAATATCTTATATTTTAAGACGAAGGTATAAGTGCTGGGTCTGTCTAGGACACATCTAACCCGATCTTCACTATGTTTGTGGTCTATTTTATTTTTTCTCAGTTTTTTTATTCTTTGTTGCTGCCTTATTTGTGTGAGGTTAGATGTGACATCCTTAAAAACATCTAGATGTGAATTAGACAAACTGATAAGTGTTTTGGTCGTCTTCTTTTCTATGAAGGGTGATTGCCTCCCAATGATGTAAGGCCAACTGCAACGCACGGCCTCAAACGGACGTCTGTTTTGTCCGCTTGCGATCGTGCGACCATCGGTGCGCCAAGCCGGCACGCCTCATCCCAAACCGTCCGTGTTGTGGACTTCGATTTTTTGCCAAAAAAAAAAACTTGCAATAATACAAAAACGTCCACACATCCATAGTACCCAAATTCAACACAGTTCTTAATTAAACTAAAAGTTAATAAAAGACATAAAATAAACTAGATAAAGGCCCTTTGCCAGTGGCCGCCGTCGTCTTCTGAAGCTGCCGTCCTACTCGTCGTCGTCGCTGGTGAGGCCGACGTAGGGAGGTGCCTGCCAAAGGTGGGTTGGCGGCCCTTGCCAGACCGGAGGCGCCGGCGGCGCCTGCACCATCTCCTCCTGCTCTGGTGACCGCGGCGGCGTGGCTGACCATGGGCCGACACCCACCGAGTCGGCCATCTCCGGCGCCGTGGACGACCAGCTCCACCGTTGGTCCACCAGACGAGGGTTTCACGCGGCGACGGGCGGCTCCTCACCACCTCTTCCTGTACCTTCTCCTTGACGTCGAGGTCCAGCTTCGGGATGGCCACGTCGCCGGTCGCAGAGAGGGCTAGCACTGTTTGCAGGCCCTCCCATTGCCGCTCGTCATGGGTGGTCATGGAGTCCTCCATGACCCGCCTGATGAGGCGGGCCTCCACCTCCTCGTTCATGGGCGGTGGTGGGGACAGGGACGGAGATGGCGACAGCGTGTTGCCGCGCACACGCCTACGACCACGCGTTTGGGGTGAGCTGTCAACACGAGCCGGACGCAGGCGGCGAGGGCTCAGAGGACGACCGACAAAAAAGGATTGCCGCTGCGGGTCGTGCTCGTCGTGGAGCCACGTATCCCACAGGCCACAGCGGCGAATCCATGGCATACCTAGGGTCGTGGAGGAGGTCCGCTGGTAGGCGGGCACGGCGTCGGTTGATCTCGTTGCAGCGGGCGCGGCCGCTCACCGGCACTGGCGGGATTGGCACGCGATCTGCGGAGAGATGCCAGTTGTTGGGCAAGTGAACATCTCCCCACGGGAGTGGCGTCGCCTGTTGGGAATCGTAGCATAATTTTAAAATTTTCCTACGCTCATCAAGATGCATCTATGGAGTATACTAGCAACGAGGGAAAAGGAGTGCATCTACATACCCTTGTAGATCGCGAGCGGAAGCGTTCCAATGAACGTGGATGACGGAGTTGTACTCGCCGTGATCCAAATCACCGATGACCGAGTGCCGAACGGACGGCACCTCCGCGTTCAACACACGTACGGTGCAGCGACGTCTCCTCCTTCTTGATCCAGCAAGGGGAAGGAGAGGTTGATGGAGATCCAGCAGCACGACGGCGTGGTGGTGGATGCAGCGGGATGTCGGCAGGGCTTCGCCGAGCTTATACGAGAGAGAGAGGTGTTGCAGGGGAGGAGGGAGGCGCCCAAGGCTGAGATGTTACTGCCCTCCCTCCCCCCCCCCTTTATATAGGCCCCCTGGGAGGGGGGGGCCGGCCACAACCCATCTAGGGCAAGGGGCGGCGGCCAAGGGGGGAAACTTGCCCCCCAAGGCAAGTGGGGCGCCCCCCACCCTAGGGTTTCCAACCCTAGGCGCAGGGGGAAGGCCCATGGGGGGCGCCCCAGCCCACTAGGGGCTGGTTACCCTCCCACTTCAGCCCATGGGGCCCTCCGGGATAGGTGGCCCCATCCGGTGGACCCCCGGGACCCTTCCGGTGGTCCCGGTACAATACCGGTAACCCCCGAAACTTTCCCGGTGGCCGAAACTTGACTTCCTATATATAATTCTTCACCTCCGGACCATTCCGGAACCTCTCGTCACGTCCGGGATCTCATCCGGGAATCCGAACAACTTTCGGGTTTCCGCATATACATATCTCTACAACCCTAGCGTCACCGAACCTTAAGTGTGTAGACCCTACGGGTTCGGGAGACATGCAGACATGACCGAGACGCCTCTCCGGTCAATAACCAACAGCGGGATCTGGATACCCATGTTGGCTCCCACATGTTCCACGATGATCTCATCAGATGAACCACGGTGTTGAGGATTCAATCAATCCCGTATGCAATTCCCTTTGTCAATCGGTATGTTACTTGCCCGAGATTCGATCGTCGGTATCCCAATACCTTGTTCAATCTCGTTACCGGCAAGTCTCTTTACTCGTACCGCAATGCATGATCCCGTGACTAACGCCTTAGTCACATTGAGCTCATTATGATGATGCATTACCGAGTGGGCCCAGAGATACCTCTCCGTCACACGGAGTGACAAATCCCAGTCTCGATCCGTGCCAACCCAACAGACACTTTCGGAGATACCCGTAGTGCACCTTTATAGTCACCCAGTTACGTTGTGACGTTTGGCACACCCAAAGCACTCCTACGGTATCCGGGAGTTGCACGATCTCATGGTCTAAGGAAAAGATACTTGACATTGGAAAAGCTCTAGCAAACGAAACTACACGATCTTTTATGCTATGCTTAGGATTGGGTCTTGTCCATCACATCATTCTCCTAATGATGTGATCCCGTTACCAATGACATCCAATGTCCATAGTCAGGAAACCATGACTATCTGTTGATCAACGAGCTAGTTAACTAGAGGCTTACTAGGGACACGTTGTGGTCTATGCATTCACACATGTATTACGATTTCCGGACAATACAATTATAGCATGAACAATAGACGATTATCATGAACAAAGAAATATAATAATAACCATTTATTATTGCCTCTAGGGCATATTTCCAACAGTCTCCCACTTGCACTAGAGTTAATAATCTAGTTACATTGTGATGAATCGAACACCCATTGCATCCTGGTGTTGATCATGTTTTGCTCTAGGGAGAGGTTTAGTCAACGGATCTGCTACATTCAGGTCCGTATGTACTTTACAAATATCTATGTCTCCATTTTGAACACTTTCACGAATGGAGTTGAAGCGACGCTTGATATGCCTGGTCTTCCTGTGAAACCTGGGCTCCTTCGCAAGGGCAATAGCTCCAGTGTTGTCACAGAAGAGAGTCATTGGGCCCGACGCATTGGGAATCACCCCTAGGTCGGTAATGAATTCCTTCATCCAGACTGCTTCCTGTGCTGCCTCCGAGGCTGCCATGTACTCCGCTTCACATGTAGATCCCGCCACGACGCTTTGCTTGCAACTGCACCAGCTTACTGCTCCTCCATTCAAAATATACACGTATCCGGTTTGTGACTTCGAGTCATCCAGATCTGTGTCGAAGCTAGCGTCGACGTAACCCTTTACGACGAGCTCTTCGTCACCTCCATAAACGAGAAACATATCCTTAGTCCTCTTCAGGTACTTCAGGATATTCTTGACCGCTGTCCAGTGTTCCATGCCGGGATTACTTTGGTACCTTCCTACCAAACTCACGGCAAGGTTTACATCAGGTCTGGTACACAACATGGCATACATAATAGACCCTATGGCCGAGGCATAGGGGATGACACTCATCTTTTCTCTATCTTCTGCCGTGGTCGGGCATTGAGCCGTGCTCAATTGCACACCTTGCAATACAGGCAAGAACCCCTTCTTTGACTGATCCATATTGAACTTCTTCAATATCTTGTCAAGGTATGTACTCTGTGAAAGACCAATGAGGCGTCTTGATCTATCTCTATAAATCTTGATGCCTAATATATAAGCAGCTTCTCCAAGGTCCTTCATTGAAAAACACTTGTTCAAATAGGCCTTTATACTTTCCAAGAATTCTATATCATTTCCCATCAATAGTATGTCATCCACATATAATATGAGAAATGCTACAGAGCTCCCACTCACTTTCTTGTAAACACAGGCTTCTCCATAAGTCTGTGTAAACCCAAACGCTTTGATCATCTCATCAAAGCGAATGTTCCAACTCCGAGATGCTTGCACCAGCCCATAGATTGAGCGCTGGAGCTTGCATACTTTGTTAGCATTCTTAGGATCGACAAAACCGTCCGGCTGCATCATATACAACTCTTCCTTAAGGAAGCCGTTAAGGAATGCCGTTTTGACGTCCATCTGCCATATCTCATAATCATAGTATGCGGCAATTGCTAACATGATTCGGACGGACTTCAGCTTCGCTACGGGTGAGAAAGTCTCATCGTAGTCAACCCCTTGAACTTGTCGATAACCCTTAGCGACAAGTCGAGCTTTGTAGATGGTCACATTACCATCTGCGTCCGTCTTCTTCTTAAAGATCCATTTGTTTTCTATGGCTCGCCGCTCATCGGGCAAGTCAGTCAAAGTCCATACTTTTGATCATACATGGATTCTATCTCGGATTTCATGGCTTCCAGCCATCTGTCGGAATCCGGGCCCGCCATCGCTTCTTCATAGTTCGAAGGTTCACCGTTGTCTAACAACATGATTTTCAGGACAGGGTTGCCGTACCACTCTGGTGCAAAACGTGTCCTTGTGGACCTACGAAATTCAGTAGGAACTTGATCCGAAGCTTCATGATCATCATCATTAACTTCCTCCCCAGTCGGTGTAGGCACCACAGGAACATCTTCCCGCGCTGCGCTACTTCCCGGTACGGAAGGGGTGACTATCACCTCATCAAGTTCCACTTTCCTCCCACTCAATTCTTTCGAGAGAAACTCTTTCTCCAGAAAGGACCCGTTCTTGGCAACGAAGATTTTGCCTTCGGATCTGAGGTAGAAGGTATACCCAATCGTTTCCTTAGGGTATCCTATGAAGACGCATTTCTCCGACTTGGGTTCGAGCTTTTCAGGTTGAAGTTTCTTGACATAAGCATCGCATCCCCAAACTTTTAGAAACGACAGCTTAGGTTTCTTCCCAAACCATAATTCATACGGTGTCGTCTCAACGGATTTCGACGAAGCCCTATTTAAAGTGAATGCGGCAGTCTCTAAAGCATAGCCCCAAAATGAGAGCGATAAATCGGTAAGAGACATCATAGATCGCACCATATCCAATAAAGTGCGATTACGACGTTCGGACAAACCATTTCTCTGAGGTGTTCCAGGCGGCGTGAGTTGTGAAACTATTCCACATTTCCTTAAGTGTGTACCAAATTCGTGACTTAAATATTCTCCACCACGATCTGATCGTAAGAATTTTATTTTCCTGTCACGTTGATTCTCAACTTCACTCTGAAATTCCTTGAACTTTTCAAAGGTTTCAGACTTGTGTTTCATTAGGTAGACATACCCATATCTACTTAAATCATCAGTGAGAGTGAGAACATAACGATATCCTCCGCGAGCCTCAACACTCATTGGACCACACACATCGGTATGTATGATTTCCAATAAGTTGGTTGCTCGCTCCATTGTTCCGGAGAACGGAGTCTTGGTCATCTTACCCATGAGGCATGGTTCGCACGTGTCAAATGATTCGTAATCAAGAGACTCCAAAAGTCCATCTGCATGGAGCTTCTTCATGCGCTTGACACCAATGTGACCAAGGCGGCAGTGCCACAAGTATGTGGGACTATCGTTATCAACTTTACATCTTTTGGTATTCACACTATGAACATGTGTAACATCACGTTCGAGATTCATCAAAAATAAACCATTGACCAGCGGGGCATGACCATAAAACATATCTCTCGAATGAATAGAACAACCATTATTCTCGGATTTAAATGAGTAGCCATCTCGAATTAAACGAGATCCAGATACAATGTTCATGCTCAAAGCTGGTACTAAATAACAATTATTGAGGTTTAAAACTAATCCCGTGGGTAGATGCAGAGGTAGCGTGCCGACGGCGATCACATCGACCTTGGAACCATTCCCGACGCGCATCATCACCTCGTCCTTTGCCAGTCTCCGTCTATTCCGTAGTTCCTATTTTGAGTTACAAATATGAGCAACCGCACCGGTATCAAATACCCAGGAGCTACTACGAGTACCGGTAAGGTACACATCAATTACATGTATATCACATATACCTTTGGTGTTGCCGGCCTTCTTCTTGTCCGCTAAGTATTTGGGGCAGTTCCGCTTCCAGTGACCACTTCCCTTGCAATAAAAGCACTCAGTTTCAGGCTTGGGTCCATTCTTTGACTTCTTCCCGGCAACTGGCTTACCGGGCGCGGCAACTCCCTTGTCGTCCTTCTTGAAGTTCTTCTTACCCTTGCCTTCTTGAACTTAGTGGTTTTATTCACCATCAACACTTGATGTTCTTTTCTGATCTCTACCTCAGCTGATTTCAGCATTGAATATACCTCAGGAATGGTCTTTTCCATCCCCTGCATATTGAAGTTCATCACAAAGCTCTTGTAGCTTGGTGGAAGCGACTGGAGGATTCTGTCAATGACCGCGTCATCCGGGAGATTGACTCCCAGCTGAGACAAGCGGTTATGCAACCCAGACATTCTGAGTATGTGCTCACTAACAGAACTATTCTCCTCCATTTTACAGTTGAAGAACTTGTCGGAGACATCATATCTCTCGACCCGGGCATGAGCTTGGAAAACCAATTTCAGCTCCTCGAACATCTCATATGCTCCATGTTTCTCAAAACGCTTTTGGAGACCCGGTTCTAAGATGTAAAGCATGCCGCACTGAACGAGGGAGTAATCATCATCACGCTGCTGCCAAGCGTTCATAACGTCTTGGTTCTCAGGGATTGGTGCTTCACCTAGCGGTGCTTCTAAAACATAATCTTTCTTGGCTACTATGAGGATGATCCTCAGGTTCCGGACCCAGTCCGTATAGTTGCTGCCATCATCTTTGAGCTTGGTTTTCTCTAGGAACGCGTTGAAATTGAGGACAACGTTGGCCATTTGATCTACAAGACATAGTGTAAAGATTTTAGACTAAGTTCATGATAATTAAGTTCATATAATCAAATTATTTAATGAACTCCCACTCAGATAGACATCCCTCTAGTCATCTAAGTGATACATGATCCGAATTTAACTAGGCCGTGTCCGATCATCACGTGAGCCGGACTAGTCAAGATCGGTGAACATCTCCATGTTGATCGTATCTTCTATACGACTCATGCTCGACCTTTCGGTCCTCCGTGTTCCGAGGCCATGTCTGTACATGCTAGGCTCGTCAAGTCAACCTAAGTGTATTGCGTGTGTTCCGAGGCCATGTCTATACATGCTAGGCTCGTCAACACCCGTTGTATTCGAACGTTAGAATCTATCACACCCGATCATCATGTGGTGCTTCGAAACAACGAACCTTCGCAACGGTGCACAGTTAGGGTGAACACTTTCTTGAAATTATTATGAGGGATCATCTTACTTACTACCGTCGTTCTAAGCAAATAAGATGCAAAAACATGATAAACATCACATGCAATCAAATAGTGACATGATATGGCCAATATCATTATGCTCCTTTGATCTCCATCTTCGGGGCACCATGATCATCTTTGTCACCGGCATGACACCATGATCTCCATCATCATGATCTCCATCATCGTGTCTTCATGAAGTCGTCACGCCAACGATTACTTCTACTTCTATGGCTAACGCGTTTAGCAACAAAGTAAAGTAATTTACATGGCGTTATTCAATGACACGCAGGTCATACAAAATAATAAAGACAACTCCTATGGCTCCTGCCGGTTGTCATACTCATCGACATGCAAGTCGTGATTCCTATTACAAGAATATGATCAATCTCATACATCACATATATCATTCATCACATCTTCTGGCCATATCACATCACATAGCACTTGCTGCAAAAACAAGTTAGACGTCCTCTAATTGTTGTTGCAAGTTTTTACGTGGTTTGTAGGTTTCTAGCAAGAACGTTTCTTACCTACGTATGACCACAACGTGATTTGCCAATTTCTATTTACCCTTCATAAGGACCCTTTTCATTGAATCCGTTCCGACTAAAGTAGGAGAGACAGACACCCGCTAGCCACCTTATGCAACTAGTGCATGTCAATCGGTGGAACCTGTCTCACGTAAGCGTACGTGTAAGGTCGGTCCGGGCCGCTTCATCCTACAATGCCGCCGAAACAAGAAAAAACTAGTAGCGGCAAGAAGAATTGGCAAACTCAACGCCCACAACTGCTTTGTGTTCTACTCGAGCATAGTAACTACGCATAGGCCTGGCTCTGATACCACTAATGGGAATCGTAGCATAATTTTAAAATTTTCCTACGCTCACCAAGATGCATTTATGGAGTATACTAGCAACGAGGGGAAAGGAGTGCATCTACATACTCTTGCAGATCGCGAGCGGAAGAGTTCCAATGAACGTGGATGACGGAGTCGTACTCGCCGTGATCCAAATCACCGATGACCGAGTGCCGAACGGACGGCACCTCCGCGTTCAACACACGTACGGTGCAGCGACGTCTCCTCCTTCTTGATCCAGCAAGGGGAAGGAGAGGTTGATGGAGATCCAGCAGCACGACGGCGTGGTGGTGGATGCAGCGGGATGTCGGCAGGGCTTCGCCGAGCTTATACGAGAGAGAGAGGTGTTGCAGGGGAGGAGGGAGGCGCCCAAGGCTGAGATGTTACTGCCCTCCCTCCCCCCCTTTATATAGGCCCCTGGGAGGGGGGCGCCGGCCACAACCCATCTAGGGCAAGGGGCGGCGGCCAAGGGGGGAAACTTGCCCCCCAAGGCAAGTGGGGCGCCCCCACCCTAGGGTTTCCAACCCTAGGCGCAGGGGGGAGGCCCATGGGGGGCGCCCCAGCCCACTAGGGGCTGGTTACCCTCCCACTTCAGCCCATGGGGCCCTCCGGGATAGGTGGCCCCACCCGGTGGACCCCCGGGACCCTTCCGGTGGTCCCGGTACAATACTGGTAACCCCCGAAACTTTCCCGGTGGCCGAAACTTGACTTCCTATATATAATTCTTCACCTCCGGACCATTCCGGAACCTCTCGTGACGTCCGGGATCTCATCCGGGACTCCGAACAACTTTTGGGTTTCCGCATACACATATCTCTACAACCCTAGCGTCACCGAACCTTAAGTGTGTAGACCCTACGGGTTCGGGAGACATGCAGACATGACCGAGACGCCTCTCCGGTCAATAACCAACAGCGGGATCTGGATACCCATGTTGGCTCCCACATGTTCCACGATGATCTCATCGGATGAACCACGGTGTCGAGGATTCAATCAATCCCGTATGCAATTCCCTTTGTCAATCGGTATGTTACTTGCCCGAGATTCGATCGTCGGTATCCCAATACCTTGTTCAATCTCGTTACCGGCAAGTCTCTTTACTCGTACCGCAATGCATGATCCCGTGACTAACGCCTTAGTCACATTGAGCTCATTATGATGATGCATTACCGAGTGGGCCCAGAGATACCTCTCCGTCACACGGAGTGACAAATCCCAGTCTCGATCCGTGCCAACCCAACAGACACTTTCGGAGATACCCGTAGTGCACCTTTATAGTCACCCAGTTACGTTGTGACGTTTGGCACACCCAAAGCACTCCTACGGTATCCGGGAGTTGCACGATCTCATGGTCTAAGGAAAAGATACTTGACATTGGAAAAGCTCTAGCAAACGAAACTACACGATCTTTTATGCTATGCTTAGGATTGGGTCTTGTCCATCACATCATTCTCCTAATGATGTGATCCCGTTATCAATGACATCCAATGTCCATAGTCAGGAAACCATGACTATCTGTTGATCAACGAGCTAGTTAACTAGAGGCTTACTAGGGACATGTTGTGGTCTATGCATTCACACATGTATTACGATTTCCGGACAATACAATTATAGCATGAACAATAGACGATTATCATAAACAAAGAAATATAATAATAACCATTTATTATTGCCTCTAGGGCATATTTCCAACATCGCCGTCTCCCAGTAGCGCCGGCAGACGTCGGTGTGGACATAGGGCCTGTTGCGGTGCCCGGCCACCGAGGGCGCAATCTCGAACACGGGCGGAGCAGGTGGTGCGGGCGGCGCGAAACTATTGAAGCGACATCGACCAGAGGAGGAGCCGGCCTCGTGGTCGTGCTTCCCCTTCCAAGACCATTGCACCAGCGGGGTGGGCGAGTGGTATGTGACGATGGCCGCTAGGGTTTGCTTGTGTCGGGGCTCAAGGAGGCATGTCGGCTAGCAAGTGGAAGCTGTTGACTGGCCAGTTCACGGCTTCCACATTTAAGAAGGACGACGGCCCACCAGCTGGGTGGCTGACAGCCGGGGGCCGCCATGCGTGCGCATTGATTTGGGGCGGTGGAGGTAGGTGGACGGCCGCCACGCGTCCCCGAGGCGGACGGCGACCAAGCGCGTGCCCGTTCGTTCGACGTCGTGTGGACGCAAAACAGACGTAGGTTTGCGCCAGAAATGGGACGGGTTGGATGCCAAACAGACAAAATTTAAAGACTGATTGCGTGTTGGACCATGTTGTCTGTCCGTTTTGGCCTAAACAGACAAACGCGAACAGAATGGGGTCCTGCATTGGAGTTGGCATAATGGCCCTATCATGAGAACTTGAGCATTGACAGGTGCGGGCGAAATATATCCAGCCGCGAGGGCTCGCCATGCGCCGGTAACGCGAGCGGCATAGCCTCTGCCATCAACAGCGTGGCCAGAGCGCGTGGACGCCATGATAGGAGAGCGATCGCGATGCTGTGCGTGTGCTGAGCTTGGCCTGCCATGCCGCGCGTCTAATCGCCGCCCTTCAGAGCCCGCACTATGGGATGGCCTTCTGAGGCCGCACTAATGCTCATCACCTCCCAGCCAGGAACTCACCAGAAGCATCCCTTGTCTCCTGCCGGCGGCACAATTCTTTTAAATTCCGGGAGCTAGGTACCGCAAGCCAGATGCTCGTTTCTTTAGCAAGAAAGCGTATCTACAGCGGAAGAGCATAAATAGCTGACCTTCGCCAAGCTGTAAGAACATCTACAGCCGGGCGCAAATCGGCCTCAAATGTCCAGGCTGACCGACACGTCTTGTATTCAGCCTAAATATGAGGCAGATATGAGGGCGTTTGGGCGCGTCCACTGCGTCGGACCCAGCTCACGCTGGCCCATCCAACCCCACATATATTTCTTCTCATCCGCTAGCAAGACCACTCTCCGGCCTTCTCCGGCATAGCGGGAAGCGGATCCGAGTCCTTCCCCTCCAGATCCGTCGACCCCGAGCTCATCCCACGCGGCCTAAAGGATGGGATGGCCATTCGGTTTGCGCTCCACCGCTCCCGGGAGGACGCCCGTGCGAGGTAGCGCTCGGACTCCTTCCGACGGGAATCCATTGCGTCCGCCCAAATGGCGCATGGATCCGGTGCTAGGTGTGTCGTCGCTGCCTCACCGGAGGTGGTGCGGTCCGTCTGGCGTCCAAACGGGGTGGTGGACGCGCAACCCCTCTGTTGGCGCGCCGAGGCCATAGACGCACCATGGGTGCCGTCCAACTCAAACATGGCGAGGCGTACCCGCCGTGCGAGGCAACACGCGCGGTAGGCGGCGGCAGCCCTCACTCTGTGGGAAAGGTGCTTTGTGGTAGGTTTAATCTTGCGGTGTCCTCACTTTGTTAGAGGAGGGGTAGGGAGGGGCAACGGCGGGGTTTGATCATATTGATTGGTTTTATTTTGTCTATATTATGTCATCACGCTTCATGCATTACTCTGTTTGCCATGAACTTAATACATAGAGAGGCAAGCATAAAAGTGTTCTCGAAGTGGAGTAATAGTAGTCGATGTAGAATCGTTTCGGCGACGTAATGCCTATGTACTGATCATACCATGAATATCATCATAACTATGTGCTATTCTATCAATTGATCAACAGTAATTTGTGTACACATCGTTTGTTATGTTCTTGAGAGAGATGCCTCTAATGAAAGCTATGGTCCTCGGGTCTATCTAAATCATATTACTAAAACCCTAAAAACCTTGTTGCAATTTATTTACTTTTATTTTACTTTGCGATTTATATATCTCCTACTATCAGATTTGATCCTTGCAAATAAAGAGTACAAGGGGATTGACAACCCACTTGCCCGTGTTGGGTGCAAGTATTTGCTCTTGTGTGTGTAGGTACTGCTAAAGGTCGTTTGTGTGTGTCTTCTATTGGATCAATAACCTTGGTTCTTTACTGAAGGAAATACTCTCTGCTACTATATTATTTTATCTTTCCTCTTCGGGGAAATTCCAACGCCTATCACAAGTAGCAACCACCATCACCAAACCAGAAGCCATTCTCCAACCCTAGCCGTCATTATTTCTCATCTCATCTTCATAGCCACCACCATCACCGCGGCAAACCACCTCCAAGTTAGCCACACTTGTAATCGTGTATCGCATCCCGCAATCATTGTAAGACAAATTATCAATAAAGCATTCATCTTCATGTCTTCTCCAATGATTTCTTCTTGCGATATGATCGTCATGTGTGAGTAATTCGATAAGGCAATGGGTTGAGGCATAGCCTTGCAACCCGATGTATTTGTATGATGGATCGATGGAATTGAGTTCGAATTAATGTCATGTATGTGTTAGAATTGCATCATAGTTCTCTTGTATATTTCTCGATCTCCGACCACGTAGGTGCCCAGGATCCTGGAGTTCTACCAAGGAGGAGGTTAGGAGCACGAAGGAAGCAAAACGCTATTTTGAACACTAGTGACAGACATGTTTAGTATTGTAGCAGAAAGCCAATCCTTGGTGAAACCTGAGGTGTTGTCATTAAACCCAATATTTTTCTTTGATTAATTCTTAATAAGCGAGGTGACCCCGTATGACTGTAAGGACATGCAGTTGGACAACTAACTCTTCATGCAGGTCGCGAAACGGATAGGTGAGCCGGACCGAGGAGACCCCCATGGTGGTTTATAGTCTAAAAGGCCCAT
Source organism: Triticum aestivum (assembly GCF_018294505.1). NCBI lineage: Eukaryota > Viridiplantae > Streptophyta > Magnoliopsida > Poales > Poaceae > Triticum > Triticum aestivum. Next base: position 413,092,314 of record NC_057808.1, on the reverse strand, counting down.
GTGAAGGAAATATGCCCTAGAGGCAATAATAAAGTCATTATTTATTTCCTTATTTCATGATAAATGTTTATTATTCATGCTAGAATTGTATTAACCGGAAACATGATACATGTGTGAATACATAGACAAACAGAGTGTCACTAGTATGCCTCTACTTGACTAGCTCGTTGATCAAAGATGGTTATGTTTCCTAGTCATAGACAAAGAGTTGTCATTTTATTAATGGGATCACATCATTAGGAGAATGATGTGATTGACTTGACCCATTCCATTAGCTTAGCACTCGATCGTTTAGTATGTTGCTATTGCTTTCTTCATGACTTATACATGTTCCTATGACTATGAGATTATGCAACTCCCGTTTACCGGAGGAACACTTTGTGTGCTACCAAACGTCACAATGTAACTGGGTGATTATAAAGGTGCTCTACAGGTGTCTCCGAAGGTACTTGTTGGGTTGGCGTATTTCGAGATTAGGATTTGTCACTCCTCCGATTGTCGGAGAGGTATCTCTGGGCCCACTCGGTAATGCACATCACTTAAGCCTTGCAAGCATTGCAACTAATGAGTTAGTTGCGGGATGATGTATTACAGAACGAGTAAAGAGACTTGCCGGTAACGAGATTGAACTAGGTATTGAGATACCGACGATCGAATCTCGGGCAAGTAACATACCGATGACAAAGGGAACAACGTATGTTGTTATGCGGTCTGACCGATAAAGATCTTCGTAGAATATGAGCCAATATGAGCATCCAGGTTCCGATATTGGTTATTGACCGGAGACGTGTCTCGGTCATGTCTACATAGTTCTCGAACCCGTAGGGTCCGCACGCTTAAAGTTTCGATGACGGTTATATTATGAGTTTATGAGTTTTGATGTACCGAAGGTTGTTCGGAGTCCCGGATGTGATCACGGACATGACGAGGAGTCTCGAAATGGTCAAGACATGAAGATTGATATATTGGAAGCCTATATTTGGATATCGGAAGTGTTCCGGGTGAAATCGGGATTTTACCGGAGTACCAAGGGGTTACCGGAACCCCCCGGGGGCTTAATGGGCCATAGTGGGCCTTAGTGGAGAAGAGGAGAGGCGGCTAGAGCAGGGCCGCGCGCCCCTCCCCCTCTAGTCCGAATAGGACAAGGAGAGGGGGGCGACGCCCCCCCTTTCCTTCCTCTCTCCCTCCTCTTTCCCCCCTTCTCCTAATCCAACAAGGAAGGGAAGGAGTCCTACTCCCGGTGGGAGTAGGACTCCTCATGGCGCGCCTCCTCCTGGCCGGCCGCACCTCCCCCCTTGCTCCTTTATATACGGGGGCAGGGGCACCCTAGAGACACAACAATTGATTTGATCTTTTAGCCGTGTGCGGTGCCCCCTCCATCATAGTCCACCTCGATAATACTGTAGCGGTGCTTAGGCGAAGCCCTGCGTCGGTAGAACATCATCATCGTCACCACGCCGTCATGCTGACGAAACTCTCCCTCAACACTCGACTGGATCGTAGTTCGAGGGACGTCATCGGGCTGAACGTGTGCTGAACTCGGAGGTGCCGTGCGTTCGGTACTTGATCGGTCGGATCGTGAAGACGTACGACTATATCAACCGCGTTGTGCTAACGCTTCCGCTTTTGGTCTACGAGGGTACGTGGACAACACTCTCCCCTCTCGTTGCTATGCATCACCATGATCTTGCGTGTGCGTAGGAAATTTTTTGAAATTACTACGTTCCCCAACAGTGGCATCCGAGCCTGGTTTTATGCGTAGATGTCATATGCACGAGTAGAACACAAGTGAGTTGTGGGCGATATAAGTCATACTGCTTACCAGCATGTCATACTTTGGTTCGGCGGTATTGTTGGATGAAGCGGCCCGGACCGACATTACGCGTACGCTTATGCGAGACTGGTTCTACCGACGTGCTTTCCACACAGGTGGCTGGCGGGTGTCAGTTTCTTCAACTTTAGTTGAACCGAGTGTGGCTACGCCCGGTCCTTGCGAAGGTTAAAACAACACCAACTTGACAAACTATCGTTGTGGTTTTGATGCGCAGGTAAGAACAGTTCTTGCTAAGCCCGTAGCAGCCACGTAAAATTTGCAACAACAAAGTAGAGGACGTCTAACTTGTTTTTGCAGGGTATGTTGTGATGTGATATGGTCAAGACATGATGCTAAATTTTATTGTATGAGATGATCATGTTTTGTAACCGAGTTATCGGCAACTAGCAGGAGCCATATGGTTGTCGCTTTATTGTATGCAATGCAATCGCCCTGTAATGCTTTACTTTATCATTAAGCGGTAGCGATAGTCGTAGAAGCATAAGATTGGCGAGACGACAACGATGCTATGATGAAGATCAAGGTGTCGCGCCGGTGACGATGGTGATCATGACGGTGCTTCGGAGATGGAGATCACAAGCACAAGATGATGATGGTCATATCATATCGCTTATATTGATTGCATGTGATGTTTATCTTTTATGCATCTTATCTTGCTTTGATTGACGGTAGCATTATAAGATGATCCCTTAGTAAATCATCAAAGTATAAGTGTTCTCCCTGAGTATGCACCGTTGCGAAAGTTCTTCGTGCTGAGACACCACGTGATGATCGGGTGTGATAAGCTCTACGTCCATCTACAACGGGTGTAAGACAGTTTTGCACACGCAGAATACTCAGGTTAAACTTATGCACATATGGCCTCGGAACACTGAGACCGAAAGGTCGAGCGTGAATCATATAGTAGATATGATCAACATAGTGATGTTCACCAATGAAACTACTCCATCTCACGTGATGATCGGACATGGTTTAGTTGATTTGGATCACATGATCACTTAGAGGATTAGAGGGATGTCTATCTAAGTGGGAGTTCTTAAGTAATATGATTAATTAAACTTAAATTTATCATGAACTTAGTCCTGGTAGTATTAGCATATCTATGTTGTAGATCAATAGCTCGCGTTTAGCTCCCCTGTTTTATTTTGATATGTTCCTAGAGAAAACTATGTTAGTAGCAATGATGCGTATTGGATCCGTGATCTGAGGTTTATCATCATCGCTGGACAGAAGAATTATGTCCTTGATGCACCGCTAGGTGACAGACCTATTGCAGGAGCAGATGCAGACGTTATGAACGTTTGGCTAGCTCGATATGATGACTGCTTGATAGTTTAGTGCACCATGCTTAACGGCTTAGAATCGGGACTTCAAAGACGTTTTGAACGTCATGGACCATATGAGATGTTCCAGGAGTTGAAGTTAATATTTCAAGCAAATACCCGAGTTGAGAGATATGAAGTCTCCAACAAGTTCTATAGCTAAAAGATGGAGGAGAATAGCTCAAGCAGTGAGCATGTGCTCAGATTGTCTGGGTACTACAATCGCTTGAATCAAGTGGGAGTTAATCTTCCAGATAAGATAGTGATTGACAGAATTCTCTAGTCACCATCACCAAGTTAGTAGAACTTTGTGATGAACTATAATATGCAAGGGATAACGGAAACGATTCCCAAGCTCTTCGTGATGCTGAAATCGACGAAGGTAGAAATCAAGAAAAACATCAAGTGTTGATGGTTGACAAGACCACTAGTTTCAAGAAACGGGCAAAGGGAAGAAGGGGAACTTCAAGAAGAAAGGCAAGCGAGTTGCTGCTCAAGTGAAGAAGCCCAAGTCTGGACCTAAGCCTGAGACTAAGTGCTTCTACTACAAAGGGACTGGTCACTAGAAGTGGAACTGCCCTAGATATTTGGCGGATAAGAAGGATGGCAAAGTGAACAAAGGTATATTTGATATACATGTTATTGATGTGTACTTTACTAGTGTTTATAGCAACCCCTCGGCATTTGATACTGGTTCGGTTGCTAAGATTAGTAAGTCGAAACAGGAGTTGCAGAATGAACAGAGACTAGTTAAGGGTGAAGTGATGATGTGTGTTGGAAGTAGTTCCAAGATTGATATGATCATCATCGCACACTCCCTATACTTTCGGGATTAGTGTTGAACCTAAATAATTGTTATTTGGTGCCAGCGTTGAGCATGAACATTATATCTGGATCTTGTTTGATGCGAGACGGTTATTCATTTAAATCGGAGAATAATCGTTGTTCTATTTATATGAGTAATATCTTTTATGGTCATGCACCCTTGAAGAGTGGTCTATTTTTGATGAATCTCGATAGTAGTAATACACATATTCATAATGTTGAAGCCAAAAGATGCAGAGTTGATAATGATAGTGCAACTTATTTGTGGCACTGCCGTTTGGGTCATATCGGTGTAAAGCGCATGAAGAAACTCCATACTGATGGACTTTTGGAACCACTTGATTACGAATCACTTGGTACTTGCGAACCGTGCCTCATGGGCAAGATGACTAAAACGCCGTTCTCCGAAACTATGGAGCGAGCAACAGATTTGTTGGAAATCATACATACAGATGTATGTGGTCCGATGAATGTTGAGGCTCGCGGTGGGTATCGTTATTTTCTCACCTTCACAGATGATTTAAGCAGATATGGGTATATCTACTTCATGAAACATAAGTCTGAAACATTTGAAAAGTTCAAAGAATTTCAGAGTGAAGTTGAAAATCATCGTAACAAGAAAATAAAGTTTCTAAGATCTGATCATGGAGGAGAATATTTGAGTTATGAGTTTGGTCTACATTTGAAACAATGCGGAATAGTTTCACAACTCACGCCACCCGGAACACCACAGCGTAATGGTGTGTACGAACGTCGTAATCGTACTTTACTAGATATGGTGCGATCTATGATGTCTCTTACTGATTTACCGCTATCATTTTGGGTTCATGCTTTAGAGACGGCCGCATTCACGTTAAATAGGGCACCATCGAAATCCGTTGAAACGACGCCTTATGAACTGTGGTTTGGCAAGAAACCAAAGTTGCCGTTTCTTAAAGTTCGGGGCTGCGATGCTTATGTGAAAAAGCTTCAACCTGATAAGCTCGAACCCAAATCGGAGAAATGTGTCTTCATAGGATACCCAAAGGAGACTGTTGGGTACACCTTCTATCACAGATCCGAAGGCAAGACATTCATTGCTAAGAATGGATCCTTTCTAGAGAAGGAGTTTCTCTCGAAAGAAGTGAGTGGGAGGAAAGTAGAACTTGATGAGGTAACTATACCTGCTCCCTTATTGGAAAGTAGTTCATCACAGAAACCGGTTCCTGTGACGCCTACACCAATTAGTAAGGAAGTTAATGATGATAATCATGGAACGTCAGATCAAGTTGTTACTGAACCTCGTAGGTCAACCAGAGTAAGATCCGCACCAGAGTGGTACGGTAATCCTGTTCTGGAGGTTATGTTACTAGACCATGACGAACCTACGAACTATGAAGAAGCGATGGTGAGCCCAGATTCCGCAAAATGGCTTGAGGCTAGGAAATCTGAGATGGGATCCATGTATGAGAACAAAGTGTGAACTTTGGTTGACTTGCCCGATGATCGGCAAGCCATTGAGAATAAATGGATCTTTAAGAAGAAGACTGACGCTGACGGTAATGTTACTGTCTATAAAGCTTGACTTGTTGAAAAAGGTTTTCAAAAAGTTCAAGGGATTGACTACGATGAGACTTTCTCACCCGTAGCGATGCTTAATTCTATCCGAATCATGTTAGCAATTGCCGCATTTTATGATTATGAAATTTGGCGAATGGATGTCAAAACAGCATTCCTGAATGGATTTCTGGAAGAAGAGTTGTATATGATGCAACCAGAAGGATTTGTCGATCCAAAGGGAGCTAACAAAGTGTGCAAGCTCCAGCGATCCATTTATGGACTGGTGCAAGCCTCTCGGAGTTGGAATAAACGCTTTGATAGTGTGATCAAAGCATTTGGTTTTGTACAGACTTTTGGAGAAGCCTGTATTTACAAGAAAGTGAGTGGGAGCTCTATAGCATTTCTGATATTATATGTGGATGACATATTGTTGATTGGAAATGATATAGAATTTCTGGATAGCATAAAGGGATACTTGAATAAGAGTTTTTCAATGAAAGACCTCGGTGAAGCTGCTTATATATTGGGCATCAAGATCTATAGAGATAGATCAAGATGCTTAATTGGACTTTCACAAAGCACATACCTTGACAAAGTTTTGAAGAAGTTCAAAATGGATCAAGCAAAGAAAGGGTTCTTGCCTGTGTTACGAGGTGTGAAATTGAGTAAGACTCAAAGCCCGACCACGGCAGAAGATAGAAAGAGAATGAAAGTCATTCCCTATGCCTCAGCCATAGGTTCTATAAAGTATGTCATGCTGTGTACCAGATCTATTGTATACCCTACCACTGAGTTTGGCAAGGGAGAACAATAGTGAACTAGGAGTAGATCACTGGACAGCGGTCGAAATTATCCTTAGTGGAATAAGATATGTTTCTCGATTATGGAGGTGACAAAAGGTTCGTCGTAAAGGGTTACGTCGATGCAAGTTTTTTGACACTGATCCAGATGACTCTAAGTCTCAATCTGGATACATATTGAAAGTGGGAGCTATTAGCTAGAGTAGCTCCGTGCAGAGCATTGTAGACATAGAATTTGCAAAATACTTACGGATCTGAATGTGACAGACCCGTTGACTAAAATTATCTCACAAGCAAAACATGATCACACCTTAGTACTGTTTGGGTGTTAATCACATAGCGATGTGAACTAGATTACTGACTCTAGTAAACCCTTTGGGTGTTGGTCACATATCGATGTGAACTATGGGTGTTAACCACATAAAGATGTGAACTATTGATGTTAAATCACATGACGATGTGAACTAGATTATTGACTCTAGTGCAAGTGGGAGACTGAAGGAAATATGCCCTAGAGGCAATAATAAAGTCATTATTTATTTTCTTATTTCATGATAAATGTTTATTATTCATGCTAGAATTGTATTCACCGGAAACAAGATACATGTGTGAATAAATAGACAAACAAAGTGTCACTAGTATGCCTCTACTTGACTAGCTCGTTGATCAAAGATGGTTATGTTTCCTAGCCATAGACAAAGAGTTGTCATTTGATTAATGGGATCACATCATTAGGAGAATGATGTGATTGACTTGACCCATTCCGTTAGCTTAGCACTCGATCGTTTAGTATGTTGCTATTGCTTTCTTCATGACTTATACATGTTCCTATGACTATGAGATTATGCAACTCCCGTGTACCGGAGGAACACTTTGTGTGCTACCAAACGTCACAATGTAACTGGGTGATTATAAAGGTGCTCTACAGGTGTCTCCGAAGGTACTTGTTGGGTTGGCGTATTTCGAGATTAGGATTTGTCACTCCGATTGTCGGAGAGGTATCTCTGGGCCCACTCGGTAATGCACATCACTTAAGCCTTGCAAGCATTGCAACTAATGAGTTAGTTGCGGGATGATGTATTACGGAACGAGTAAAGAGACTTGCCGGTAACGAGATTGAACTAGGTATTGAGATACCGACGATCGAATCTCGGGCAAGTAACATACCGATGACAAAGGGAACAACGTATGTTGTTACGCGGTCTGACCGATAAAGATCTTCGTAGAATATGTGGGAGCCAATATGAGCATCCAGGTTCCGCTATTGGTTATTGACCGGAGACGTGTCTCGGTCACGTCTACATAGTTCTCGAACCCGTAGGGTCCGCACGCTTAAAGTTTCGATGACAGTTATATTATGAGTTTATGAGTTTTGATGTACCGAAGGTTGTTCGGAGTCCCGGATGTGATCACGGACATGACGAGGAGTCTCGAAATGGTCGAGACATGAAGATTGATATATTGGAAGCCTACATTTGGATATCGGAAGTGTTCCGGGTGAAATCGAGATTTTACCGGAGTACCAAGGGGTTACCGGAACCCCCCGGGGGCTTAATGGGCCATAGTGGGCCTTAGTGGAGAAGAGGAGAGGCGGCTAGGGCAGGGCCGCGCGCCCCTCCCCCTCTAGTCCGAATAGGACAACGAGAGGGGGGCGGCGCCCCCCTTTCCTTCCTCTCTCCCTCCTCTTTCCCCCCTTCTCCTAATCCAACAAGGAAGGGAGGGAGTCCTACTCCCGGTGGGAGTAGGACTCCTCATGGCGCGCCTCCTCCTGGCCGGTCGCACCTCCCCCCCTTGCTCCTTTATATACGGGGGCAGGGGGCACCCTAGAGACACAACAATTGATTTGATCTTTTAGCCGTGTGCGGTGCCACCCTCCACCATAGTCCACCTCGATAATACTGTAGCGGTGCTTAGGCGAAGCCCTGCGTCGGTAGAACATCATCATCGTCACCACGCCGTCGTGCTGACGAAACTCTCCCTCAACACTCGGCTGGATCGGAGTTCGAGGGACGTCATCGGGCTGAACGTGTGCTGAACTCGGAGGTGCCGTGCGTTCGGTACTTGATCGGTCGGATCGTGAAGACGTACGACTACATCAACCGCGTTGTGCTAACGCTTCCGCTTTCGGTCTACGAGGGTACGTGGACAACACTCTCCCCTCTCGTTGCTATGCATCACCATGATCTTGCGTGTGCGTAGGAAATTTTTTGAAATTACTACGTTCCCCAACACCATGGCGCATAGAAGGAATATACCCGAAGACTTGGCACATACTCTAGGACTAGGAGGTCGTCAACAATACGATTACCTTACATGTAGCCGACCTATAACCCTAGACCCCCTTGTATATCTACATAAACCGATGGGTATGGCTCGTAGACACATAAAACAATCTCGTGGTAAATCAATCCGTACTTTGTACTTTATCCCGATCAATACAATCACAAATAGGACGTAGGGTATTATCTCTTTGAGAGAGTCTGAACCTGGGTAAAACGTCATGTTCTTGTTACCATCGCATCTAGGCTACTAGCTCGGAACCCCCTACCCGTGATTCATCTGAATCGACTCCGTCACACAGGAGACAAGGTAGACCTGTGACGACGCCGACGGGAGATGAGAATCGCTCTTGAGTAGTTAGAGCACAGACAAAGGGGCACACATCTCTCTTCTTCTTAATGAACTGCAGGGATACCCGCCCTTGCGACGAGGTTTCTAAAAAACAAAAAACAAATGACCGTTCATCCTTGTCGCTGATCTTCATGATGTCGTGTAAAGTATAGCTTAAACAACATATTACTTCCTCTGTCCGGGTTTACAGTCCCCTAGTATTCTACTCCCTCCGTTTCTAAATATAAATCTTTTTAGAGATTTCAATACAAACTACATACTGATACTGATATATATATATATATATATATATATATATATATATATATATATATATATATATATATATATATATATATTAGAGTGTATATTCACTTATTTGCTCCATATGTAGTCCCTTATTGAAATCTCTAAAATGACATATACTTTGGAACGGGGAAGTATGTTACAATTCTCCACAAAATAACTAGTAGTAGCAAAATATAATTTATATTTTGCTAGTCAAATCTATGGTCAAAATTGACCCAAGAATACGAGGGGCCAATAAATACGAGTGTTTCAGAAAGCTATATAGCAGCAACACAAACTAGAAAGTGCAAATATTCATTGCATCCTTGGGTATGTTTCAGTGGACAAATGGACACAAAATATAGTGAAACGAGGGGTAAACATTAACTAGACACTGTACTTGGATGCGTAAACACATAGTGACTCCGTCGTCTTGACGTAAGCAAACGCCCGATACTCAAATTTGTAGCCCGCACCATTCATCTTGGCGACCATTGTCCCCTTATCCCTCCGAATTACATTCACGTAGTTGGACACCATCCTCAAGCCGGACGGCAACAATGTGCCATCCCGTAGGTACGAATACAACAGCTGCCCCTGGCACATCAAGAAGTACTCGCCGTGGGATCTCTTGGCATGCACAAGTGAGGATGGCCACTGGAGTCCACATCCCCACCTCCTCATGCCAAGCCCATGCTTCCGTCTTCCCCGACGGGTTGAGGAAGATGACTCCCAACCTCCCGTGCACATCCGTCAGGTTGTAGTCGTAGCCACCGTGTCTAGCCGGCATATAGGGCAGCGACATGGTGGAGGCGGCGACGTGCTCGTTGTCGAGGTCGAACGAGAAAATCTTTGCGCTGTGATCATGCCCCGTGACCCAGTACGTCACACCGTCGATGCTGACAATGCCGGCGTTGAGGTTGCACCTCGCGCCGCCGGGGGCCGGAGCCTCCCGCCATGCGCCGTCCCCAAGCGTGAGAACGTGCACGGCGTCGTACTCGTAGACCCCGTCGAAGCTGCAGGGGACGTGCACCACCTTGTAGTGCCGGGACTTGGGGTGGTACGCGAAGTTGTACGCCCTATCTCACTCCCGCCTGCAGAGCCGCTCCCGGCGGAAATGGCCATTGCATGGCAGTGGGGGGACGGGCAACGTTTCGCTCGTTGCTGGGTTGACCAGGGTGATCTCGCCGCCGATCGTCGCGCCACCGTTGTGGCATATACAGAGCAGGCCATTGCACGTGCCGACCAGCTGCCAGTCGTTGTGCAAGTTAGTCGTAACAGGGCGGCCGCTAGGGCTCCTCCACAGCTCCCTGCGTCTCCCCGTCGAGGACGACGAGAGGTCGTCGACGGTGTAGGCGACGCCGGAGCTGATGCCCCACAGGAGGGCCACAGCCTGCGAACTATCCGTGGCACGTTCGCCGATGATGTCGCGCCACAGCCTGCAGACGAGGCGGGCGCGGCGCCGCGAGCTCGGAGGGAGCCGGAGCAGGATCTCCACCAATACATCCGTGGGCAAATCCCGATTGCCCATGGCAGCGTGGCTCGCGTACGTAGTTTCTCTCTTTTTATTGAGCTGCCGAGTCGTTTCCCTGACGGGATCAAACATCAGAGTCCTACTCGGTTGTAGAATTCTTTTGTACTCGGAACCTACTTGGCTACAAACTGAAATAATGATTCGGCTGTCAAGTTTGGAGCCGTCCGTCTGATACGAGACCGCATTGAATTATTATTCCGCAAAAAATCCTGCAAAGGGAGACCGCATTGAATCTGTTCGAACTGATTTGAATCTGGCATCCTGAATACTTGAAACTGTATTTTGAGATTATTTTGGCTCTGGCATCACACAAAGATGTATCTAAACTTTCCTCTAGCATTGTATTCCTATGTTTTAGTAGGATCCGTTGATGCATTTTGGTGTACAACACAAGCACAGTGCAGACTAACAATCCGTTAGATCGATATAGTGAAACTGATCAGACATCTGATGCTGTTTGATTAGATACTAAAGCACAAAAGATAGACAGAAAAATCCCGAATCATGTACGAGGACTGCAAGTGAAACTACATAGAAAAAGAAAGAACAAGTACAGGTACAGCTACCAATGGCCGCATGCATCTGTCGAAAGCAGAGGCCGGGGTGATCCTCCTTCTAAAAAAAAGGGTACAGCTACCAGGGTCCCAAAAGCTCAAAGACACAAAGAAGGAACATGGAATGCACAAATGCCTCTAAAACATGTATACTCCAACTCAAAGTTTGAAACTCTAGGTTTATACAATTTTCAGATTATGAATAATTAGTTCCAGTTTGGCACCCGTGGGCACCAAGGATTCTATATCGGGTGTCAAGGCCAAGGGATGTTATTTCTGAAGACACGCGATGAAGAAGGCGAGCAGCAGAACAAAGAAGTCGAATAGCAGAACGAACACAGCCCACGGAGCTTGCAGACCACCTAACTGGCGTTCGAGGTAGCCCTCACCTTGGAGCGCCGTCGCAGAAGCCATGGATGGGGGTCTGAAATAACACAGATAGTATACCGGTCAGATATAATACGCACGACCACTTGTAAAAAATGAATATAATACACTCAGTCTGAAAAGGAATTAGCTTATTGTTCATGAAAAGTTAGCAATATACACATCACATATGATCTATAAAGAAAACAAGATTAGTTAAACTTCCAACTCAGCTTAAGAAGGCTCGTAAAGTTTTTAGAACCAATTAAATATAAATTGTGATTTTCATGATGAAAAATTATAATGCAATTTATGCAACCATATTATATTTCTTATTGCGTAGGTTAAGTTACAAGGTGGATGGTAGAACAACGGGAGAGATAAATTGCAAGATATATCAGTGCTACCATAAATTTGGTCAGATTGCCGACCCATTATACATGCACAAAGCCACTTTTTTTGGCGGAGGACACAGATAGTACACTCGCAAATATATAGCACATAGAAATGATTTATTTGGCCTTGAGGGTGCTAAAACATGTACTCCCACCTTTTTTATCATTTTATTAGAAAAACTAGAGAATGGCGTTTTCAAGGCCGAGCTCCATGGAGGCCTTTATTTTCGAAAAAATCAAATTCAAACTTTATGTTTCAAAAAATTCTGAAAAAAAAATATGCGGGTATGTAAGGATGTAACCCACATGTGTGTAAAATTTCATGATGAAATACGTTGAAATGCGACCTATACAAAAAAGACAAATTCATGGCCTGGGAGGATGAATAGTATCATGTGTTAAACAACCCCAGATTTGTCTTATTTGCACAGCCCTCATTTCAACGTGTTTTGCCCTGAAAATTTACACACATGTGTGTTATGCCTTCATGTATATCTTTATTTTTTTCAGATTTTTTTGAAATGTAAAAATATGAATTTTAATGAAATTTGAATTTTGAATCTGGAGGCCTCCAGTGAGCTCGGTCACCAATGGCAATTTCCGAACTATTAACATCTACAATACAAAATTAATCTATACCACTATATAGTGTGTCAGTATCTTCAAATATTAACAGTTGGATATGCTACATCCAACGATCGAGAGATGGCAAATCTGAGCATTATCATCCATTGGATAAAGTTTTCAACTCATAGGATTCTACCACGTGGCCTTCTAATTGAGCCCCCAACTCTACCATCTCATGTGTTCTAGAAGCATCTTTTCACATGCTTATCTGGTACTCTAATAATAAAGAGACTAGAACAGTTTGGATTCTAGAGAGGTAAGAACCAAGTCGAATCTTGTCCAATACAATTCTACGAAAGGAAGTACATATTCAAATGTATTTTTCCATGCTTTTATATATTTAAATGACGTGGCGTTTGGATTCATCATTGAATGTATTTTTCACACCATATATAATTTTTATTATAAGTATTATATTGTTCTCTATAAAATTGCTCAAACTTTATCAAGTTTAACTTAGGATAAAGCTAATATGCATAGTATAAGACTTACTAGATTCTCTGGCCTAATTATTGCTCCCCTCAATCCAAAAGAAGTATCGTGAATTTGAATTAAAAGCACGACACTTATCTTGGATCGAAGGGAGTAGACAACTAAAACACCAATTGGCAGTTATAATAATAGTTACATGATGTGACTTCTAGAACATTAAAGAATGTAATGAACTCTTTGGATTAAAACAGACACTGTAATAAGTAGTTAATACTGAAGGTCAGAACAAGACTGTCATGAACAAACAGGTATCCTAATCGGACATCCACATGAACTTACTTGCCACCATAAGCACCCAATGGCTCCGTCGTCTCGACGTAGGCGAACGTCCAGTAGTGGCGAGCCCCGCCCTTGACCTTGGCGAGCAGCGTCCCCTGGTCCTTGTCGCTGACCGTAACGTCGCATGGGGACGACAATAGCCGCGCGCCTTTCCGCCGGTGGCCGCGCAACGACGACCCTTGGAACGTGGTGACGTGCTCGCCGTGCACGAAGTGCGGCCGCGTGGGGTCTTGCGACCAGAGGCCGCACCGGCGAGTCCACCTCCCCTTCTCCCCTCGAACCCACACCCCGGTCGTGCCCCCGAAGGGATCGTGGACGACGACGCCCAGCCGCCCGCGCACCTCCGGCAGGTGGTAGTTATCGGGGCCGGCGGAAAGAGCAGGCGACGGCAAGGCGAAGCCCGCGAAGCCGGCGACGCGCTCGTCGTCGTCGAGGCTTAAAGACACCACCCTAGCCGCGCCGCCCTTCGTGACCCAGTACGTCGTGCCGTCGACGCTGACGACGCCGGCTTTGAGGTTGCACCTCGCGCCGCCGGGGGTCAGCACCTCCCGCCACGTCGCCTCTTTCTCGACCGTGAGCACCTGCACGGCGTCGAAGTCGTAGGCCCTCTCAAAGATGCAGGGGACGTGCACCACCTTGTACCGCCCGGACGTCGGGTGGTAGGCGAAGCTGTACGCCTTGTCCCACCTGCAGGAGCGTCGGTCGCCGAGCTGGTCGCCGCACGGCAGCGGCGGGAGGGTCAGCATCTCGCAGGTCACCGGGTTTACCAGCGCGACCTCGCCGCCGGTGCTCCCGCCGTTGTCGCAGATGCAGAGCAGGCCGTTGCACGTGCCGACTAGCTGCAGGTCGGCATCCCATTGGGAATACATGGGGGGGCTACCGCCGCTCCACAGCTCCCTGCAGCGCCCCGTGGGCGACGACGAGATGTCATCGACGACGACGTAGGCGACGGCGGTGCGGGTGTTCCAGAGGAGGACCTTGGCCCGGCTCTGCATCTCCGTGGTGCGTTCGTCGACGGTCTCGCGCCAGAGCTTGCAGACGAGGCGGGCACGGCGCCGGGCGCAAGGTGGGAGCCGCTGCAGGACATCCGCCAACACGTCCGTGGACGTGGAGAAATCCATGGCCGGATGCGTGATGTTTCTGTTAGGTTTCTTTTCGATATATTTTTTTAACGTCGATAAATGCCACACGTGTGGGCGTTAGGGGGTTTGCCCACACATTTTGTGTGGTGTGTAAGAGGAACAGCCCACACACCTACGCGTGGGCAAAACAAGTAATGTCCACACACCTCTTTTTTCCCTCCCGATCCCTCTCACACGTGTGCGTGTGGGCGAAATAGATAACGCCCACACGCCCCGTACGTCAGGCCTCGTACCTCGTGGTCCCGCACGCCCCGCGTACAGTCACCGCGCGTCCCACAGTTGCCATGATCCAGACCCTCGTCCATGTTCGTTTAGCTGCACTTGCCATGTCGCTGAACTTCGGTTGCCATGTCGGGCAACTACAGTTGCCATGGTTGCTCAACTGCAGTTGCCATGTATGGTCTGGTCTACTGCAGTTGCCATGATTTCAAAATTTTAGGAGTTGCCACCCACTAACACTAGGCAGTTGCCATGTAGCACTAAAAAGGCATGGCAAAAAAACATGTTCGTGTGAAAGAGAGAGTTGTCATGTTCTCACAAGCACGCTAGGGCAGTTGCCACATAGAAAAAAGAGTTACCATCTGCTTACGTGTACGCTAGGGCAGTTGTCATTTACCATGCAAAAACACATGGCAACTCGGGTAAAAGAGAGTTGTCATCTGCTTACAAAGCAAAGCTAGGGCAGTTGTCATGTACCCTGCAGAAACACATGGCAACTGCCAGCTTTGGGTGTTGGCGAGGAGACGGGCGTGTGGGCGAAATGATAAACGCTCACACACCAGCCCCCTCTGCGTGCGTGAAAACTGGTGTGTGGGCGAATTGCTAAACGCCCACACACCAGCCCCCGTGTGGTGAAAAAGGACGTGTGGGCGACCGGATGACACACCAGCTTAGTCCTACGTGGCACATAAAAACTGCTATAACGCGCTAAGATTCATGCAGAATTGGTTGGACGAGGATCCATGCGTGTGGGCGAGTTGCCAGACGCCCACACGTGTAGGCGTTACTGTTTTTTTTTTAACTTCTTTTCGATCTTCCTGTTTGCATACATAGATGCCCACGATGCCCTCCGTTGTTTCCGTTCCTCTTATAACAAGGGCATAAATCCTACCTGGTTGTCAAGCCTGTTACGATTTAATTTGGCTGTCAAGTTTGGATCCGATTTGGGACCGCGTCCAATCCGTTGGAAATCGACCACAAATTTCCCTCTCTCAACTCGTCTTCCTTTTGGAGCAGGAGGTGTATATACAGTTTAGAAAAAGAGTGTGGCTAGGTCTCAGTCGACTGAAATTTAACCAAATCGCAGTCAAATGATAATAATATATAAGAAGAAAAAAGAAAAAACTAAAAAGATGTTTTTTTTACGAATTTCCATGCATGTAAGATCTATAGCATCGACCGAGACTTAACGAAGTATCAGTCGACTGAGACTTAGCAAAACTGTTAGAAAAAATGTTCCGGACATTGAGAAAAATGGTTATACAATGGGCGTCTGCTACGACTCCGTCGGAGAAATCAACCGCTTAGCCAACCGACCGATCAACGGGATGGTGGCCGTTGGATCACATCAACGGAGCTCCAATGTAGCACTCACGGCTCCAGCGAAGCTCCACTGCAGCCACGACATAGCAACACTGGCAGCCACTGATGAGCACTCCATCGCATCAACAATTACCCTGCGCCGCTGCACCCCCATCCGTCTTACAGCACTGGGAGCCGCCGTCGAGCAGCTACCCCAGCACCGGCAAGCGTTGATTAGCGTTGCATCGCAACGCCAATGACTCTGCACCATGGCGCCCCCATCCGGCTTGCAGTACCGGGAGTCACCGGCGAGTAGCTACATCGCAGTACCGGATCCGCCGACGAGCCGTTGTATCGCAGCACCGGGATCCACCGGCGAGCGGCTGCATTGCAGCACCGGGATCCGCTGCCGCCCTGTGCTGCATGACAGCACCCGAGCCGACAGAGTACTGAAAATTGCAACACGGCCGCCGACTTGTGCTTCATCGATTGGAGCATCTTGAGGGAGCTTCGCAGCATCGGTCATGCCGAAAAGAAACCATGTGTGCGCGGAGAGAAAGAGTTAGAGGTGAGAGACGAGAAGGGGATTGCGTGATTTGGGAAAGAAAAGGAGCAGAACGAGAGGAAAAAAGGAGATCTCGCTTCGGGTGGGAAGAAGATAACAAGCCGTGGGTGTGCGCGATGCGGGCTCCACGAGAACGAGGACACGTGGCGTGAGTACGAGGAGGTTTGTGTGAGCGAGAGATCATTCGATTGAAACCAAACGTTTTCCTTATACAATGTAAAAATGTTCACATAATTCAACGTTTGACAAATGGCCATGCCTGTCGACATTTTCAAATATAAATTAAAATAAATGTACCTGCATTTGAAAAATGTTCACGTGTTTCAATGTGTGTGACATTTTCAAAAAATGTTTATAAAATGTAAAAAAATGTTCGCATAATTCAACATTGGAAAAATGTTCAGGCAGTTTGACAAAATGTTTCAGACATTCTAAATACATTTATACAATGTAAAAAAAGTTCAATTAATTCATTATCAATGTATGTGACATTTGAAAAATGTTCACATAAAACATTTTTGGAACACGTTGAATATTTTTTAATACATGGTTTACATTTGCATTTCAAATACATGGCTCTTGAACTTTTTTTAATATGTGTTAAACTTTTCAAGCACACCTGAACATTTTAAAAGGCACGAATCATTTTCCACACTAACATTTTTGTACATTGTATAAACATTTTTAAAACATTTCACTAACATATTTTCGTAACATGTGAAGATATGAACATTGGCCTGAAATGTCACGTATAATTTTTGGAATGGTATGAACTTTTTCTTGAATTACTCGAACAGTTTTCTATGATATATAAACAATTTTTAAAATGTCACACACAATTTTTGAAACGGATGGACATTTTTCAAATGTCACCTGCATTTACTTTGAATAACGGGAACAGTTTTTTAGATTGTATAGATATATTTTTAATGTCATAAACAATTTTTTGAAATGTGCGAACATTTTTCAAATGTTGAATTACGTGACATTTTTACAGTGTATAACAATTTTATAAAATATCACGGACATATTTTTGTAAAACGAGAACATATGAAGATTGGTTTAAAATGTCACGTATAATTTTTTGAATGTTACAAAACTTTTTTTAATTACATGAACATTGTTTTACACTGTATAAACATTTTTCCTAAATGTCATGCACAATTTCTTGAAATACATGTATAATAAAAATGTACAATGTGTACTGAAAAAGGTAGACATGTGTTGAAAAGAAAGGGGGGGGGGGGGGTCTCAGTTGGAAAGGCAAGTTGCTCTCAGTTGGAGGACGACTGGTCTTGATAAACTTTGTTCTCACAAATATGATTCTCTGTATTCTCTCCTTTTTCCAACTTTCAAAGGGGGTCCCGCAAAGACTGGAATATTTTAGATCCTGATTCTTTTGGTTAGAAGATGAGTAAAAGAAGAAATACAGACTGGCAAATCGAGCGTGTTCTGTAGGCCAAAAGACCAAGGTGGCCTTGGCATTCATGACCTGCAGGTCCAGAATGATCCCCTACTTAGTAAATGGTTGTTCAAACTTCTTACTAAGGATGATGTTTGGCAAATCATGCTGCGCAATAAGTATCTAGCTAGGGCAAAAGGTTGTGTCTCAGGCCTTTTGAAAACCTAGCGACTCACACTTTTGGGCCAGCCTAATGACGGCAAATAATGCCATAAATTCCAACAAGAATATTTTCTTACAAAAAACTATGAAACCCTAAATTTTGAAAATGGCATGCTTTGAATTTGTGAAAAATGACGTTTTCTAATATTAAAAAATTAACTATGGATGTTAAAAAATGTATATAAACTTGCCATGGTTCTACAATTTGAGTTACCATGTCAACAAAAGAAGAAGAAAAAATGTCATGATAAAAAAAGGCCATCTCTTAATAATAAAAATGTCATCTCTTCTTAATATAAAAATTCCATATTTTAAGAAATAAAAAGTGTCATGTTTTAATATAGAATTACGTCTCTTAATATAAAAATGTCATCTCTTAATAAGTAAAAAATGTCATCTCTTAATAAACAAAAAATGCCATCTATTAATAATAAAAAATGTCACCTCTTAATAGTAAAAGGTGTCATCTCTGAATATAAAATGCCATCTTTTAATAAGAAAAATGTCATCTCTTAATAAGAAAAAAAACTCATCTCTTTATGATAAAAACTGCCGTCCTTAATAATAAAAAATGTCTTGTACAAAAAAACTTGATTGTCCAAAATAGAACAAAAAAAGGGGAAATTTTGAAATTGCCATGTGACATAGTTCAAAAATTTATAAACTGCCATGTTAGTTTTTTCTAGAACAATTGTCATCTCGTTAAACAAGAAAAAAAAGGGATTCTGGGATTCAAACCCAGCTCTCCTAGGTATAGGTTCGCGTCAGTAGCAAGTGCAGTGGTTGAAGATGTTTTCAATGGTATTGTGTTTGCTATATTTTATCTTAAAGTGAAGTAGTTTCGAAATCTGACGTACCTTCAATCCAACGCGAGAGAGCGCGTTCGCTGGGATTGGCCCCCCAGCGAACGTTCGCCAGTTACTATTTTCCCATCTTTTTTATGAAATGCCATTATGACTTACTATATTAATTTAAATCACACTTATATCGTCAATTAACAGCGATAAAAATATAGCTAGGGGGATCATCAGCCCAAAAACACTTCTCTGAATTACACTCCTAGGCTAGCGTATGCGCCACACGATTTGCTTTGCTTGGACAATATGTGAATTGAACGTTGTCGAATGAGCTTGCTTGGATGCATATGTCCTCGAGCCGTTGTCGTTCAAACCCCCCTCCCCCCTCCAATTCTGAAGAATATTAGCGACTTCTCCAATTGGATTACCAATTTCTGACACCCAAGTTGGTTTGCAAGATGAATTCCGTCCTAAACTGCTTGTGCTTCAGCAGTTGCCGCATCTATCACGAATGGAATGATCTGGGAGCTTGCTGCTAGGAATCTTCCCTTATCATCTCTAATCTCCACGCCGGTAGCTCTAGAACCCATGTCAATATCAAACTTTGCATCAGCATTTACAGAGATAAATTCATCAGTCGCCTGATTCCAGATACTCGACTTTGGTTGGGACTCTTTACCTGATCCTTTAACAAAACTTGACACCAAAATTTGAATTGATAGTTCTGCATGCGACAAGGACTGCAAGCTTTCTGCATGGACCGTCTCTCTTCACCAAATGTATGAGGCCGACGTCAAAATTGTTTCTCTTATGTACTTCACGAATGCATCAACTGGATTGGATTCTTATAAACCACTCTGCTTTTTTTTAGAAAAGGAGGATGACCCCCGGCCTCTGCATCTGGGCGATGCATATGGCCACTTTATTAATTATTCTCACAAGATCTTACAAAGCCATACAACAGTAAAACTAAAGCCATCGTCTAAGCAACAACTGTCGCTACACCTATCCAATTGCGAGGATTTTCCTGATGACCTAGTTCAAAACACTGATATCCTAGTTACAAACACCATGGTTGTAGGAAATATGAAGGGGCGCAGATAGTCTAGGCCTAATACCAAACAGACATCGCAGCCAAACCTAAACATCTAAGACCCGAGGTCCCAACCAGGACGCCTGCCGGGTATGGGGCACCTAACAGTCCGGCGCACTCCTCAACCAGGACGCTTGCCGGGTATGAGGCCGCCGCAGCCACCTGCCAACAAACCATCTTCAGAGCTGTACTGTTGCATGTACCGTGCCAGGTCTCTCTGCCATTGACGTCACCACGACGCCCGACAGCGTCGTCCTCCTGCGTGAGTCCATCCTCCCACAGCGAACTCCGAATCTGCACTGCGCCACGCCGTCAAGATCTGTCGCCATCAGTGTGTAGGATGAATCGCCGCTCCACCAAAGAATCCGTCCTCTAGTCCCTCGATCACGTGTGTACCTCCAAGAATGACGCCCCCAAGAAAGGAACGACACCAGAGCGCCGCCGTCATCCGATCTAGGGTTTCCCCCGGAGGTAGCAGAGAGTGGCCTTGAACTTCTTCACGACGATGCCTTCAAAAAGGGAACGACGCAGATAGCGCCGCCACCGCCGGCCTTAGCAGACGCCGAAGGCAAGTTTTCACCCAGATCAGTTCGAAGGGATCCAACTCTCGTGCACGGGCCGCCGTCACCACCAGCACCACCAGGCAGCCCTGGAGCACCGGCAGATCAGCGAGCCGCCGGCACCACCGCATCCCGATCGCTGGCCACGCCGGGCCGCTGCCATCCCCCGCGCCGTCCGGGTCAGAGACGGAGCCGCCGACCGCGCACAGGGACCACCGCCGCCTGCACCCGCCGGAGCGCCCGCCACCGCACGCCCCGAGCGGACTCCCACGCACACTAGGGAAAACCGCGAGCGTGAGCCCTGCCGTCGGCCCCAAGCCCGCGCCGGCGCGCCCCGCCTCCAGTGCGCCGCCAACAACCGCCGCGATCCGCCCGCGCCAGATCCAGCGAGTCGTGGGAGAAGAGATCCCGCCGCCGCCGACGCCGACCGGGTTTTGCGGCGGTGCGCCCCGGCGGCGGCGAGGAGGAGAGGTCGGGGGAGGGACGAGGACGCGGCGGCGCTAGGGTTCCCCCCGGTCGCCGCGCAGGAGCGACACGGGAGGAGTCGGGAGTCAGGAATAGAACAGAATACGCCTAAAAAAATTCAAAATAGCACTACCGGACCGATCAACCTCACAAGCTTTTTTGACCACTTCTATCAAGCCGAGTTTGAGCCAAATTTCCTTTGCTTCCGCGCACTGAAACAGGAAATGTTTTTTTTTTGAGAAATTGAAACAGAGCATGTTTTTTTTAGACAAGAAACAGAGCATGCTTAAAATCATGTTTATTTGATGGGCCGAATTGTCCAGTCCCCACCAGCAGGGCCCATTGCCCGGTGGAGGGAGCGGTGGCCCCTAAAACCCTATCCGCGGACCCACCGCCCAGCGCTAACCAACCTCTCCTGCCAAAGAACTCGCCGAGACGCCGCCCCGCCGCCGCCGCCAAGCCGTAACCGAAGAGGGAGCCCAAGCGAAGCAAAACTCCCCAAATCCGATCTCCCATGGAGTCGCAGCTGCAGGGCAACGGCGAGCAGGCCACGGACGCGCGCTACCACGACGCCGCGTCGGCGGCGCCGGCCAGCAATGCGCCGCTGGCCATAGCGGTGGTCCCGGCCGCCGCGCACGGGCCCATCGTGCCGAAGCCGGAGCAGGCGCCGGGCGAGTTCCTGGGCGGCCTCGCTGTGGCGCTCCCGCCGCGGAACCGCGACCGGCACACCAAGGTGGAGGGCCGCGGGCGGCGCATCCGCATGGCGGCGCCCTGCGCGGCCAGGGTCGCGCAGCTCACGCGCGAGCTCGGCCACAAGACGGACGGCGACACCATCCGCTGGCTCCTGCAGCAGTCGGAGCCGGCCATCGTCGCCGCCACGGGCACGGGGACGGTGCCCGCGATCGCCACCACCGTCGACGGCGTGCTCCGCATCCCCACCGAGTCGGCCTCTGCCGCGGGGGCCGACGGCGCGGGGCCGGCGTCCAAGCGGCGCAAGCTCCAGCCGACGCGCGCGGCGGGCGGCGCGGGTCCGCTCGTCGCGGCGCCCCCCGTGGCCGCCGACCCCCTCCTGCAAGGCAACGGCGGCGGCGGCGCGATTTCGGTGTCCAGCGGCCTCGCCCCCGTCTCGGCCGCGGCGGCGCCCGCGGGAGGCCACATCCCGTTCTTCGCCCTACAGGTGCCGGCGTCCGGGGACGGCAAGCAGATGGTTCCCCAGGCAGCCATGTGGATGGTTCAGCAGCCGCCCGCCGCCGGGGGCACGCCCAACCACCCGACGCACTACTGGGCGTTCCAGTCCAACCCTGCAGAATTCAACAACTTCCCCGGCGCACAGGCCATCAACGTCGGCAACTACCAGCAGCAGCCGTGCTACAGCCCGATGCAGTTCGTCGCCGCCGGCGGGGAGCCACAGGACCAGCAGCAACCCGGTGACCAGAGCGAGGGCGCCGACGACCAGACCCAGGGCCTGGAGGACGACTACGACGGCGAGGCCCTGACGGACTCCAGCTCCGAAGAGTAGCACGGCGCGGCAGCGCCACGTTCCATAGTCATAGGTTAGAAACTCGAATCCAAGACTAGGTTAGAACTTTTGCCTGATGTGATTTTCTTCTTTCTTTCTTTCGTTCTTGTGCAATGTCTCATATACGATGTTGGTGATTTCGGGTTTGATTGGAAACTGGTGTAGAGAAGTATCTGGTGTCGACAATTGAGTAGAAAAGGATGGCATGCCCAAAAGTTATTACGAGCTGCTCTGCTTTCTCTGCTTGTGTGGTAGTAGTAGCACTCTCCTGTGCACTCGGTGTGTTTTTTGTTTGTTATTGTAGTCGATCTTTTGACTTCCCTTCGTGTTTGACTGCTAGTTGCTAGTCGTTCTCAAAAATAAGTGACTCAATTTTATACTAATTTTATACTAAAACTAGTTTAAAGTTGAGTCATTTATTTTGAGACGGAGTGAGTACTTTGGATTAGAACATCTACAAGAACACAAATGCATTTCGGTTTGAAAATATCAGAAGGTCTAGATTTGCCACAAGTCAAACTTCTTTAAGTTTGACCAACTTCATAGAAAAAACTGTTAATATATACAGTATAAAAAATATATGTTTATGAAATATATAGTGAAACTAATTTGGTGTCGTAGATGTTGTAGCAAAGAAAACTATATCATGTTGGTAAAATACTAGGACTTTGGGCTATGACTATCTGTCCATGGAGCTTCAATCTAGTAGAAATTCCATTCACTCCCACATGAACAAAATTTATACTTCCTCCGTTACATAATACGTATATGCGTGACGTTTTAGATTTTTTTAGGTCTTTAATAAGCACCTTTGACTGTTAACTGTAGCTTGCCTATGCAAGTTAATAATGTATCAAACTATGTCGCAAAAAATATTACATATCAAATTGTATTGTGCAACCATTTTCCATGATGAATCTAGAGGTACAAATTTTGATAGTAGTTTTTTCTAGAAAAACATGGCTGGCAAGTCGTGTATTTTGGAAAAGTGGTACTAGTATGTGTCAAGATGAACATTCCTCTAATCGTCAGGTCTCTGTACACTCCATGTATTGTTCATGAAGTTTGTGTAGACCGGAAAAAACGGATATTCAAAGGAATACTGTAATCTTGGAAAAAGAATTTCAACAAAGAACTTTTGCCGTTGCCATTCATCTCTCCATCTGGTTTGGATGAATTCGCTTTCATCCTTCACGGGAGGGAGTACGAATTTTGTAGTTCTCGTCTTTTGCTAGTCTGGCGAACTGCGTGAAAATGGGAAGAAAGTGGTCAACGGTTGGATATGGGGTAAAGTGGGAGAAGTGGACAGAGATGGGAGAAAAGTTTGAATGGCACGTGAGATCCCCTCAGTGACGTGGTGATCACATTGTGAGTTTGTGACCAACATGGTCAAGCTCAGTAAAAGGGTCAAAACCATATTGGGGTCAAGGGAGGAGTGCAAATAGAACAGTGCCAAGACTCGAGAGCCCTGAGATCCAAAATGAGGCCCTTTTGGTGTTTGAGTAGCATACCCTAAAAAAAAAGAGTAGCATATATTTTACTCACTTTGTTAGTGTAAAAAACACTTTTATATTATGGCACGGATGGAGTAGTGTATATAAAATTTTAAAAATGTCTAAAATTTATAAACTTTGATCAAGTTTATGAAGAAAACTAGTTATATCTGTAATACCAAATGGGAGTATATACAAATGTAAAGATATGTCCCACAATGTATCTAATGTTATGTACTTCCTCCACCGGGTTTATCTCTCTTGTATTCTGGGCCAAAATATGACCTGTGTTTAATTATATTCTTTGTTGTGACATATAACTCTCCTGATGAAAATTTGACTCAAAGTATAAGAAGACATGGGAACCATTGGATACCTCAGGTTTCCAGACTGTTATGTACTCCCTTTATAAACTAATTTTTTTTAAAACACTACCCTCATATAAGATCTTTTTACATCACTAATATTAGTGTTTTTAGGGGGTATATAGAAAAACGTCCGCTACAGCTGAAAAATGTAGGAACGTCAGGATTCTTAAAAACAATCACAGGTGGTGAAAGATGACCATTGTATAGCTTAAGTTTTTTTCCGTAAAAAAAGAGAGGATAGTTTAAGAGCAACTCCAATGGGACGATCCATTTCGTCCGCTGGCGTCCGTTTGGGTCGGTGCGGACACAAAAGTCGGCCCAACACGCCGACCCAAACGGACGCGCGTCAGCTTTTTGTCCGCGGGCGACCCATTCCCGGCTCATTTTTAAGCCGGATTTGCATCGGCGTGGACATGAGACGGACGCGCGCGCACGCTCGCCCTCTCCCCCCCCCCCCCCGGGTCCGCTGGTCGGTGGCACATTGGCCTCCTCTCATCCAACAGCAACCCTCGCCCTCCTTCTTTGTTGCCGACGCCGCCGCCCGTTCTTCTCGGTGACTCTGCCGGCGCCGCAACATCCGCTCAGCAACGCCGCCACCTCCCACGTCGCCCGCCACCGCTGTCTTGCCACCGCGGAACCTACTGCTTCCCACCCCCCGCTCCCCCTCCCCCAACACAGCCACGACCGCGACCAAGAAGCCGCCTTCGCCGCCCCGGTCAGATCCTCACCGGCCCGCTCGTCGGACGCCGGGAGGGCAGCTAGCTGGTCCGTGCGCGCCGCGACTCCCTTCGCCGGCCATCTCCTTCGTCGACGCCCGCAAGTTGTTTGACAGTTTGCCAAGGTACAAAATGGACTCCGCCGACGAGTTCTGTTTTCACAATTTCCTTTGCGACTTCGACGATTCGTCGTCCTATGATGAGGAGGAGATATTGGCTACCGTGTTGGTCCATCACCACCTCAATAGTCAGCGGCCGTTGTTCCGTGGCTCCATTCCGGGCCACCTTCCAGCGTTGAATCGCAACCGAGAGAGCGGGCATCTCCTTCTTTGGAAGGACTACTTTGATACAACAAATCCGTTGTTCAAACATCAGAAATTCCGCCACCGTTTCCGTATGAGTAAGCATCTTTTCAACCGTATTAGAGAGGGGGTGGTCGGCTACGATGACTATTTCGAGTGCAAAGAGGATGCCGTTGGAAAGATTGGTTTCTCCTCTTATCAGAAATGCACTGCCACCATCCGAATGCTTACATACGGAGTGCCCGGTGATCTCATTGACGAGTACGTCCGTATGAGCGAGTCTACATGCCTAGAGTCCTTGTATAAGTTCTGCAAGGCTGTTATTGCTGTGTATGGCCCTGACTACTTGAGAGAGCCGACTCCTGAAGATACAGCCCGCTTGTGGGCGATGAATGCCAGCATGGGCTTCCCAGGGATGCTTGGCAGTATAGACTGCATCCACTGAGAGTGGAAGAACTGCCCTTCTGCTTGGCAAGGGCAGTATAAGGGCCATGTCAGGGCTTGCACTGTCATACTAGAGGCCGTAGCGTCTCAAGATCTCTGGATCTGGCACTCTTTCTTTGGTATGGCCGGATCACACAATGATATCAACGTGCTTCAGCGCTCGCCGGTGTTTGCTAGGCTTGCCGAAGGCAACAGCCCACCGGTGAACTTTACTATCAACGGCCACAACTACGGCAAAGGATACTACCTGGGTGACGGTATCTATCCTCAGTGGACCATTATTGTGAAGACAATCCCTAACCCTGTCGGAGAGAAGAGGAAAAGATTTGCCCAAGAGCAAGAGAGTGCTAGGAAGGATATCGAGCGTGCCTTTGGTGTTTTGCAATCTCAATGGGGCATCGTCGGTATCATGCTAATACCTGGAGCACGTAGAAACTGTGGGACATGATGACTGTTTGTGTGATAATGCACAGTATGATTGTAGAAGATGAGCGCCCGGAACGTCTGTACGATCAAGGGTTTCAGTTTCAGGGTGGGAATGTTGTGCCTGAGCACGGAGGAGCGGCAACGTTTGAACAGTTCACATAATTTCATCATGACATGCATGATTGGGAAACTGACGTGCAACTGCAAAATGATTTGGTTGAGTATATGTGGGCTCATGTTGGTGTTGGGGATCGTAGCAGAATTTTAAAATTTCCTACGCATCACCAAGATCCATCTATGGAGTATACTAGCAACGAGGGGAAAGGAGTGCATCTACATACCCTTGTAGATCGTGAGCGGAAGCGTTCCAATGAACGAGGTTGATGGAGTCGTACTCGCCGTGATCCAAATCACCGATGACCGAGTGCCGAACGGACGGCGCCTCCGCGTTCAACACACGTACGGAGCAGCGACGTCTCCTCCTTCTTGATCCAGCAAGGGGAAGGAGAGGTTGATGGAGATCCAGCAGCACGACGGCGTGGTGGTGGATGTAGCGGGATCTCGGCAGGGCTTCGCCAAGCACTAGCGGGAGGGAGAGGTGTTGCAGGGGAGGAGGGAGGCGCCAAAGGCTGTGGTGCTGCTGCCCTCCCTCCCTCCACTATTTATAGGACCCCTGGGGGGGCGCCGGCCCTGGGAGATGGGATCTCCAAGGGCGGCGGCGGCCAAGGGGGAAGGGGGGTGGCTTCCCCCCAAGTCAAGTGGGGCGCCCCCCACCCCCAGGGTTTCCAACCCTAGGCGCAGGGGGAGGCCCAAGGGGGGCGCCCCAGCCCACTAAGGGCTGGTTCCCTTCCCCTTTCAGCCCATGGGCCCCTCCGGGATAGGTGGCCCCACCCGGTGGACCCCCGGGACCCTTTCGGTGGTCCCGGTACAATACCGATAACCCCCGAAACTTTCCCGGTGGCCGAAACTGGAGTTCCTATACATAATTCTTCACCTCCGGACCATTCCGGAACTCCTCGTGACATCCGGGATCTCATCCGGGACTCCGAACAACTTTCAGGTTTCCGCATACTCATATCTCTACAACCCTAGCGTCACCGAACCTTAAGTGTGTAGACCCTACAGGTTCGGGAGACATGCAGACATGACCGAGACGCCTCTCCGGTCAGTAACCAACAGCGGGATCTGGATACCCATGTTGGCTCTCACATGTTCCACGATGATCTCATCGGATGAACCACGATGTCGAGGATTCAATCAATCCCGTATACAATTCCCTTTGTCAATCGGTATGTTACTTGCCCGAGATTCGATCGTCGGTATCCCAATACCTTGTTCAATCTCGTTACCGGCAAGTCTCTTTACTCGTACCGTAATGCATGATCCCGTGACTAACTCCTTAGTCACATTGAGCTCATTATGATGATGCATTACCGAGTGGGCCCAGAGATACCTCTCCGTCACACGGAGTGACAAATCCCAGTCTCGATCCGTGCCAACCCAACAGACACTTTCGGAGATACCCGTAGTGTACCTTTATAGTCACCCAGTTACGTTGTGACGTTTGGCACACCCAAAGCACTCCTACGGTATCCGGGAGTTGCACGATCTCATGGTCTAAGGAAAAGATACTTGACATTGGAAAAGCTCTAGCAAACGAACTACACGATCTTTGAGCTATGCTTAGGATTGGGTCTTGTCCATCACATCATTCTCCTAATGATGTGATCCCGTTATCAATGACATCCAATGTCCATAGTCAGGAAACCATGACTATCTGTTGATCAACGAGCTAGTCAACTAGAGGCTTACTAGGGACACGTTGTGGTCTATGTATTCACACATGTATTACGATTTCCGGATAACACAATTATAGCATGAACAATAGACAATTATCATGAACAAAGAAATATAATAATAACCATTTATTATTGCCTCTAGGGCATATTTCCAACAGTCTCCCACTTGCACTAGAGTCAATAATCTAGTTACATTGTGATGAATCGAACACCCATTGCGTCCTGGTGTTGATCATGTTTTGCTCTAGGGAGAGGTTTAGTCAACGGATCTGCTACATTCAGGTCCGTATGTACTTTACAAATATCTATGTCTCCATTTTGAACACTTTCACGAATGGAGTTGAAGCGACGCTTGATATGCCTGGTCTTCCTGTGAAATCTGGGCTCCTTCGCAAGGGCAATAGCTCCAGTGTTGTCACAGAAGAGAGTCATCGGGCCCGACGCATTGGGAATCACCCCTAGGTCGGTAATGAACTCCTTTATCCAGACTGCTTCCTGTGCTGCCTCTGAGGCCGCCATGTACTCCGCTTCACATGTAGATCCCGCCACGACGCTTTGCTTGCAACTGCACCAGCTTACTGCCCCTCCATTCAAAATATACACGTATCCGGTTTGTGACTTCGAGTCATCCAGATCTGTGTCGAAGCTAGCGTCGACGTAACCCTTTACGACGAGCTCTTCGTCACCTCCATAAACGAGAAACATATCCTTAGTCCTCTTCAGGTACTTCAGGATATTCTTGACCGCTGTCCAGTGTTCCATGCCGGGATTACTTTGGTACCTTCCTACCAAACTCACGGCAAGGTTTACATCAGGTCTGGTACACAGCATGGCATACATAATAGACCCTATGGCCGAGGCATAGGGGATGACACTCATCTTTTCTATATCTTCTGCCGTGGTCGGGCATTGAGCCGTGCTCAATTGCACACCTTGCAATACAGGCAAGAACCCCTTCTTGGACTGATCCATATTGAACTTCTTCAATATCTTGTCAAGGTACGTACTCTGTGAAAGACCAATGAGGCGTCTTGATCTATCTCTATAGATCTTGATGCCTAATATATAAGCAGCTTCTCCAAGGTCCTTCATTGAAAAACACTTATTCAAATAGGCCTTAATACTTTCCAAGAATTCTATATCATTTCCCATCAATAGTATGTCATCCACATATAATATGAGAAATGCTACAGAGCTCCCACTCACTTTCTTGTAAACACAGGCTTCTCCATAAGTCTGTGTAAACCCAAACGCTTTGATCATCTCATCAAAGCGAATGTTCCAACTCCGAGATGCTTGCACCAGCCCATAGATTGAGCGCTGGAGCTTGCATACTTTGTCAGCATTCTTAGGATCGACAAAACCTTCCGGCTGCATCATATACAGTTCTTTCTTAAGGAAGCCGTTAAGGAATGCCGTTTTGATGTCCATCTGCCATATCTCATAATCATAGAATGCGGCAATTGCTAACATGATTCGGACGGACTTCAGCTTCGCTACGGGTGAGAAAGTCTCATCGTAGTCAACCCCTTGAACTTGTCGATAACCCTTAGCGACAAGTCGAGCCTTATAGATGGTCACATTACCATCCGCGTCTGTCTTCTTCTTAAAGATCCATTTGTTTTCTATGGCTCGCCGATCATCGGGCAAGTCAGTCAAAGTCCATCCTTCGTTTTCATACATGGATCCTATCTCGGATTTCATGGCTTCTAGCCATTTGTCGGAATCCGGGCCCGCCATCGCTTCTTCATAGTTCGAAGGTTCACCGTTGTCCAACAACATTATTTCCAGGACAGGGTTGCCGTACCACTCTGGTGCGGAACGTGTCCTTGTGGACCTTCGAAGTTCAGCAGTAACTTGATCGGAAGCTTCATGATCATCATCATTAACTTCCTCCCAGTCGGTGTAGGCACCACAGGAATAGCTTCCCGCGATGCGCTACTTTCCGGTTCGGAAGGGGTGACTATCACCTCATCAAGTTCCACTTTCCTCCCACTCAATTCCTTCGAGAGAAACTCTTTCTCCAGAAAGGACCCGTTCTTGGCAACAAAGATCTTGCCTTCGGATCTGAGGTAGAAGGTATACCCAATAGTTTCCTTAGGCTATCCTATGAAGACGCATTTCTCCGACTTGGGTTCGAGCTTTTCAGGTTGAAGTTTCTTGACATAAGCATCGCATCCCCAAACTTTTAGAAACGACAGCTTAGGTTTCTTCCGAAACCATAATTCATACGGTGTCGTCTCAACGGATTTCGACGGAGCCCTATTTAAAGTGAATGCGACAGTCTCTAAAGCATAGCCCCAAAATGAGAGCGGTAGATCGGTAAGAGATATCATAGATCGCACCATATCCAATAGAGTGCGATTACGACGTTCGGACACACCATTTCGCTGAGGTGTTCCAGGCGGCGTGAGTTGTGAAACGATTCCACATTTCCTTAAGTGTGCACCAAATTCGTGACTCAAATATTCTCCTCCACGATCTGATCGTACGAATTTTATTTTCCTGTCACGTTGATTCTCAACCTCACTCTGAAATTCCTTGAACTTTTCAAAGGTTTCAGACTTGTGTTTCATCAGGTAGACATACCCATATCTACTTAAGTCATCAGTGAGAGTGAGAACATAACGATATCCTCCGCGAGCCTCAACACTCATTGGTCCGCAAACATCGGTATGTATGATTTCCAATAAATTGGTTGCTCGCTCCATTGTTCCGGAGAACGGAGTCTTGGTCATCTTACCCATGAGGCATGGTTCGCATGTGTCAAATGATTCGTAATCAAGAGACTCCAAAAGTCCATCTGCATGGAGCTTCTTCATGCGTTTGACACCAATGTCACCAAGGCGGCAGTGCCACAAGTATGTGGGACTATCGTTATCAACTTTACATCTTTTGGTATTCACACTATGAATATGTGTAACATCACGTTCGAGATTCATCAAGAATAAACCATTGACCAGCGGGGCATGACCATAAAACATATCTCTCAATTAAATAGAACAACCATTATTCTCGGATTTAAATGAGTAGCCATCTCGAATTAAACGAGATCCAGATATAATGTTCATGCTCAAAGCTGGCACTAAATAACAATTATTGAGGTTTAAAACTAATCCCGTAGGTAGATGCAGAGGTAGCGTGCCGACGGCGATCACATCGACCTTGGAACCATTCCCGACGCGCATCGTCACCTCGTCCTTTGCCAGTCTCCGTTTATTCCGCAGTTCCTGTTTTGAGTTACAAATATGAGCAACCGCACCGGTATCAAATACCCAGGAGCTACTACGAGTACTGGTAAGGTACACATCAATTACATGTATATCACATATACCTTTGGTGTTGCCGGCCTTCTTGTCCGCTAAGTATTTGGGGCAGTTCCGCTTCCAGTGACCACTTCCCTTGCAATAAAAGCACTCAGTCTCAGGCTTGGGTCCATTCTTTGACTTCTTCCCGGCAACTGGCTTACCGGGCGCGGCAACTCCCTTGCCGTCCTTCTTGAAGTTCTTTTTACCCTTGCCCTTCTTGAACTTAGTGGTTTCATTCACCATCAACACTTGATGTTCCTTTCTGATCTCCACCTCCGCTGATTTCAGCATTGAATATACCTCTGGAATGGTCTTTTCCATCCCTTGCATATTGAAGTTCATCACAAAGCTCTTGTAGCTTGGTGGAAGCGACTGAAGGATTCTGTCAATGACCGCGTCATCCGGGAGATTAACTCCCAGCTGAGACAAGCCGTTGTGTAACCCAGACATTCTGAGTATGTGCTCACTGACAGAACTATTTTCCTCCATTTTACAGCTGAAGAACTTGTCGGAGACTTCATATCTCTCGACCCGGGCATGAGCTTGGAAAACCATTTTCAGCTCTTCGAACATCTCATATGCTCCATGTTTCTCAAAACGTTTTTGGAGACCCGGTTCTAAGCTGTAAAGCATGCCGCACTGAACGAGGGAGTAATCATCAGCACGCTGCTGCCAAGCGTTCATAACGTCTTGGTTCTCTGGGATGGGTGCTTCACCTAGCGGTGCTTCTAGGACATAATCTTTCTTGGCAGCTATGAGGATGATCCTCAGGTTCTGGACCCAGTCCGTATAGTTACTGCCATCATCTTTCAGCTTGGTTTTCTCTAGGAACGCGTTGAAGTTGAGGACATCGTGGGCCATTTGATCTACAAGACATATTGTAAAGATTTTAGACTAAGTTCATGATAATTAAGTTCATCTAATCAAATTATTCAATGAACTCCCACTCAGATAGACATCCCTCTAGTTATCTAAGTGAAACATGATCCGAGTTAACTAGGCCGTGTCCGATCATCACGTGAGACGGACTAGTCAAGATCGGTGAACATCTCCATGTTGATCGTATCTTCTATACGACTCATGCTCGACCTTTCGGTCTTCCGTGTTCCGAGGCCATGTCTGTACATGCTAGGCTCGTCAAGTCAACCTAAGTGTATTGCGTGTGTTCCGAGGCCATGTCTGTACATGCTAGGCTCGTCAACACCCGTTGTATGCGAACGTTAGAATCTATCACACCCGATCATCACGTGGTGCTTCGAAACAACGAACCTTCGCAACGGTGCACAGTTAGGGGGAACACTTTCTTGAAATTATTATAAGGGATTATCTTACTTACTACCATCGTTCTAAGCAAATAAGATGCAAAACATGATAAACATCTCATGCAATCAAATAGTGACATGATATGGCCAATATCATTTTGCTCATTTGATCTCCATCTTCGGGGCACCATGATCATCTTCGTCACCGGCATGACACCATGATCTCCATCATCATGATCTCCATCATTGTGTCTTCATGAAGTTGTCACGCCAACGATTACTTCTACTTCTATGGCTAACGCGTTTAGCAATCAAATAAAGTAATTTACATGGCGTTATTCAATGACACGCAGGTCATACAAAAAATAAAGACAACTCCTATGGCTCCTGCCGGTTGTCATACTCATCGACATGCAAGTCGTGATTCCTATTACAAGAATATGATCAATCTCATACATCACATATATCATTCATCACATCTTCTGGCCATATCACATCACAAGGCACATGCTGCAAAAACAAGTTAGACGTCCTCTAATTGTTGTTGCAAGTTTTTACGTGGCTTGTATAGGTTTCTAGCAAGAACGTTTCTTACCTACGTAAACCACAACGTGATATGCCAATTTCTATTTACCCTTCACAAGGACCCTTTTCATCGAATCCGTTCCGACTAAAGTGGGAGAGACAGACACCCGCTAGCCACCTTATGCAACTAATGCATGTCAGTCGGTGGAACCTGTCTCACGTAAGCGTACGTGTAAGGTCGGTCCGGGCCGCTTCATCCCACAATACCGCCGAAACAAGATAAGACTAGTAGCGGCAAGAAGAATTGGCAACATCAACGCCCACAACTGCTTTGTGTTCTACTCGTGCATAGTAACTACGCATAGGCCTGGCTCATGATGCCACTGTTGGGGATCGTAGCAGAATTTTAAAATTTCCTACGCATCACCAAAATCCATCTATGGAGTATACTAGCAACGAGGGGAAAGGAGTGCATCTACATACCCTTGTAGATCGCGAGCGGAAGCGTTCCAATGAACGAGGTTGATGGAGTCGTACTCGTCGTGATCCAAATCACCGATGACCGAGTACCGAACGGACGGCACCTCCGCGTTCAACACACGTACGGAGCAGCGACGTCTCCTCCTTCTTGATCCAGCAAGGGGAAGGACAGGTTGATGGAGATCCAGCAGCACGACGGCGTGGTGGTGGATGTAGCGGGATCTCGGCAGGGCTTCGCCAAGCACTAGCGGGAGGGAGAGGTGTTGCAGGGGAGGAGGGAGGCGCCAAAGGCTATGGTGCTGCTGCCCTCCCTCCCCCCCACTATTTATAGGACCCCTGGGGGGGCGCCGGCCCTGGGAGATGGGATCTCCAAGGGGGGCGGCGACCAAGGGGGAAGGGGGGGTGGCTTCCCCCCAAGTCAAGTGGGGCGCCCCCACCCCCAGGGTTTCCAACCCTAGGCGCAGGGGGAGGCCCAAGGGGGGCGCCCCAGCCCACTAAGGGATAGGTGGCCCCACCCGATGGACCCCCGGGACCCTTTCGGTGGTCCCGGTACAATACGATAACCCCCGAAACTTTCCCGGTGGCCGAAACTGGAGTTCCTATACATAATTCTTCACCTACGGACCATTCCGGAACTCCTCGTGACGTCCGGGATCTCATCCGGGACTCCGAACAACTTTCGGGTTTCCGCATACTCATATCTCTACAACCCTAGCGTCACCGAACCTTAAGTGTGTAGACCCTACGGGTTCGGGAGACATGCAGACATGACCGAGACGCCTTTCCGGTCAATAACCAACAGCGGGATCTGGATACCCATGTTGGCTCCCACATGTTCCACGATGATCTCATCGGATGAACCACGATGTCGAGGATTCAATCAATCCCGTATACAATTCCCTTTGTCAATCGGCATGTTACTTGCCCGAGACTCGATCGTCGGTATCCCAATACCTTGTTCAATCTCGTTACCGGCAAGTCTCTTTACTCGTACCGTAATGCATGATCCCGTGACTAACTCCTTAGTCACATTGAGCTCATTATGATGATGCATCACCGAGTGGGCCCAGAGATACCTCTCCGTCACACGGAGTGACAAATCCCAGTCTCGATCCGTGCCAACCCAACAGACACTTTCGGAGATACCCGTAGTGTACCTTTATAGTCACCCAGTTACGTTGTGACGTTTGGCACACCCAAAGCACTCCTACGGTATCCGGGAGTTGCACGATCTCATGGTCTAAGGAAAAGATAATTGACATTGGAAAAGCTCTAGCAAACGAACTACACGATCTTTGAGCTATGCTTAGGATTGGGTCTTGTCCATCACATCATTCTCCTAATGATGTGATCCCGTTATCAATGACATCCAATGTCCATAGTTAGGAAACCATGACTATCTGTTGATCAACGAGCTAGTCAACTAGAGGCTTACTAGGGACACGTTGTGGTCTATGCATTCACACATGTATTACGATTTCCGGATAACACAATTATAGCATGAACAATAGACAATTATCACGAACAAAGTAATATAATAATAACCATTTATTATTGCCTCTAGGGCATATTTCCAACAGTTGGCAACCAATAGATGTATCTTCTTTATTCGGCTTGCAAAACTATGTGACACTATTTTATTTTCATTTGGCTTATAAAACTATGCTATTTATTTGGTTTGAAACTATGTTATTTGGCTATATGTTTGAATGCAAAAACAATGCAGAAATGAGCTACTTGTTGAAACAGGGCGGCCAACCGGCCACGCCGACACATATGGATCGACGCGTTGGACGCACTACCGACCCAAATCTAAAACAGGACGGACGCCGGACAGGCGGCCAACCGAAAAGGACAAAGCAGACAAAGTCGCCGTCCATTTGGGTCGACCCGTTGGAGTTGCTCTAAGTTTTCCGCGGTGTTTGTATCTCAAATTACCTTCGTTTTCTTGTTTTTTGGAGACACTTTTCGTGTAGTATGTTGGTTGCGTTGCGCCCCGTGCTTTCTGGTGCCTGGGACGCGGGCCCAAGCAAAAGCGCGCATTCATTGTTGAGTCAAGCGGTGGCGAACGCGAGTAGGAGAGGTGGGCGTGGGCCGTAGCCAAGTGGCCGGCGTTGGGCTCGCTTGCCGTCACAGGGCGGCAGAGATAAGCGCCAACGTGGATGATCTTGAGCAGTGAGCCGCGCGCTGCCTCGTGCCTCGTCGTCCTGCCCAACAAAGCAACGTATGGCGTGAAAATGGATGGCAGCAGCGCCAGCGTCGGCGTGCCACTCATCGTCAATTGCTCTGACATGGCATGGCTCCACACTGGTCGTCGTCTAGTCCATGCT
The DNA here is from genome assembly GCF_018294505.1 of Triticum aestivum. NCBI lineage: Eukaryota > Viridiplantae > Streptophyta > Magnoliopsida > Poales > Poaceae > Triticum > Triticum aestivum. Next base: position 413,056,110 of record NC_057808.1, on the reverse strand, counting down.
GTTGGGCAAGCCGCGGCGCTGCGTCGAACGTGTCGAGCACGTGTATGGGCGCGCACTGGCCGCGTCGGACGCGTCGGGACCGTGGCGGGGTCAGGTATGTGGTGTGTCTGGCCATAATCCGGGCGTGGTCCGACCTGTGTACGAGTTAGTGCATGCGTGTGCATGGGTTAGCTGGTTAGTGGCCGGCGTGTGCGTGCGTGAGTTGGTTAGTTGGCGATGGAGCCGGAGGAATGACCGCGTCCATGGCTGTTTGGTGGCCGCGTCGTCTGCGTACGGGCGCGACGGGAGCGCGAGCCAGGTACGGCGTGGGACGCGGGGCGTGGGCGAGTACGTGCGTACGAGCGCGCGTATATAGCCTGGCTGGCCTCTGTGTATTGCTGGATGGTTGTGTTTTGAGTTCGTGCTCGGGAAATACATAACGAGGCCGTTCGTGCGGCTGCGGGTGTTCGAACAGCCGACCATGGCCAGACACACCACACACCCGACCCTGCCACGGTCCCAACGCGTCCAGCACGCGCCCATATACGCGCTCGACACGTCCGACGCGGCGCCACGGCTTATTTGCCCAGCACTTCACCCCCTAAGCCGTGGCTCATAGCAGGCCGCCGTCCTCGACGTCGCCGTCGACCAGCAGCGCACGCTCCCTCGCCGGCTCCTTCCGCAGCTGAGGGCAATCGCGTTTGAAGTGGCCGCGCTCGCCGCACTTGTAGCAGCGGCCGCGCCGGTTGCCGCCGAAGCCTGACGCCTGGCTTCGCACGTCGTCGTCGTCCCGCGCGCCGCCCTGCTGCCGATCCCGAGCTCTCCATTGCGCCGCCGTGTACATGAGCGCGTCGTCCGTCCGCTCGCCGCCCGCCTGCCCGCGCCGCCGCAACCGCTCGTCGAACGCCTTCAGCCGCCCGAGCGCTTCCTCGAACGGCATCATCGTGACGTCGCAGAACTGCTCGATCCCGGCCACCGCCGCATACAGGCGATCCGGCACCGAGTCAAGCAGCTTCTTCATGAGCGCGGCATCCTCCAGCGTCGAGCCCAGCCCCGCGAATCGCGCCGTCATCGCTCCGAGCTTGCCGGCGAAGCCATCCAGCGTGTCGCCGTCCGCCATGCGCAGAAGCTCGAACTCCCCTCGGAGTGTGCCCAGCCGCGCTGCCCGCACGCGATCCGCGCCGACGAACCTGGCCTTGAGGCTCGCCCAGACCTCCGCCGCCGTCTTCTTCGACGCCACCTGCAGGAGCAGGTCCTCCGCGAGCGCCCCGAGCAGGTAAGCCCGCGCCGGCTTGTCCTTCTTGACGATCACCGCCGCTGCCGCGTCCTTCGGCACGACCATCGCTTCCCACAGCCCGGCAGCGTCAAGATTTGCCTCGACCTTGATCGCTCATGCCGTGTAATTCTCGCCGGTGAGCATCGGCGCCGGCTGCGGCAGTGCGCTGCCCGATCCACCAGCATACGGCACTAGCGACATCTCCTGCGAGCTTCGTCCGCAACGAGGCTCTGATGCCAACACATGCGCGTCCGTTAAAGCTGGAGTAATTTACAGACCGAAGCTCTGCTCCCAAACGCCAAAGCAGTGTGCTTCCGAGGAAAGAAACGTCGTTGCGTCCCCGTTTCGGGGGCTTTCCATCCGCGGAGAGTCGAGAAGGCCGAGAAGAGTCATCGTCGAATCCCGTTTTGGGGCTTCGGTTGCGCTTTTTCTTTTCTTTTTTTGCCAAACTCGCAAACAGTAGCGTCGGAGCAACACGCTCGTCTACACATCGCACATCCATGGTTCTGTTCAGAGCCTGCAGCATCGGTCATGCATGTCTCCCTGCCTCCGCCTTTAATCTGTGTGAGGTGCGCTGACACCTACACAGGCCGGTGGCATGGCATGGCAGCCTACCATGGCCGCCGTCGTCGTGGCCGGGGACCGGCCGGGGTGGCAGAATCCCAGCGGCTGAGCAGGGGCATGGCCATACCTCTCCTCGCTGCCTCGTGCGAGCATCTACCACCAAACCCTTCAAATACTCCCCGTACGGCCGCACGGACCGCCTAATCACTTTTTAATCACCCAAACTGGACACCTCATATCAGCTCTATATGTTCGAGTTGACCGTCACGTCTTCATATTCAACTCATATGTGAAGTGAATATAGAAACGTCCGGACGCGACGTATCTGCCACTCAGATCCGACAGGGCCGACCCATCCCAAATTCGTTCCAAATTAACTAAGTCCACCAAATTGAGCGCACTTCTCTCCTTCACTTACGTCCGGGCTGTCCTCCTCCTCCACCCTGGCTCCCCATCTGCGCCGCCGTCCTCATCCACCGTCGTAGATGTCCTCGCCAAGCACCCCTTCCCCACGCACCTTCGACATATATGATTGATGAGGACATCACTACTACAGTTACACCACAACCCCTCCTGCTACACATACTGGACAATTAGCTAGAGCTCGGGCAAGCCAGCTAAATTATCAGGTACCTTTGTTTCTTGGCAACGATTCTAGCGTCCTTTCTTTTTATCAAAGAAGGGTTTCCCACCTCCGTTTTTCATGAAGGAAAATCGAAAGCGAACTACAAGCACCAGTATTCTAAAATGGACCAAAAGCTACTAGAAGCAAGCACGAACTGCAATAGCCACCGCTGCTGCCCAACAGGCGCAAACCCATCATAGGGAATTGTCACCACTACAGCTAAACAAGATAAAATTACATGAAGACTAGAAACAGGTCTATTACAAGTTTATTAGAAGACCACCAAAAGCAACAACCAAAACAAAACGCGAAGCCTACTAGTCCGCTATTACTTCGAAGCGAAGATGCAACCATGCCTAGTGTATTTTGCCTATAAACTCCACCTTTTTGCTTCAGTCCTTTACCTGCAAAATACACCATGCCGTAATCCAGTATATCATCATTTGAATCAGTGTCATAGGATCAGTATAACTTTTATTTTCAAATATAATTGCATTACGACTTTTCCAAACAGCCCAAAACAAAGCTGAAAGTCCCACCAGAACTAATTTATGCTCTGTTTTTCTAAAAGTTTTGATCCAATCCCCAAAGCATTCCTCCACTGAGGTGGGAGTGGTTTTAGACCAAAAGCACATTTTAACAAACTCCATAATAAAGATGCAGCTGAACAAAGTAAAGAATAAATGATCTATCTGCTCCTCTCTACCACAGAGCACACATCCATTAGATCCTTTCCACCCTCTTCTAATCAAAGAATCTTTAGTTAAAATGCTTTTCTTATTCTCCAAAGGAACACTTTGATTTTTGCAGGAACTTTCACTTTCCATAGGAATTTCTGTGGATAATTGCAATTTTCAGCTACCATTTTCCTATATAAGGACTTAATTGAGAATTTTTTATCAGCAGTAAGAGTCCATTCAACTCTATCTCTACCCTCACCCATTTCAACTTCTTCACGTCTATTTTTTAGACTATTCCAAAGTTCCAAAGTTTCTCCATACAAGGTTCTCCTAAATCTAAATCCCTGCCATCCTTTTGATATAGCTTCAGCCACAGTGATATTATAATCATTTGATTCTAGTGTTCATGAGAATATGATGCTGACTAAATTGGATACATTTATTTTGCTTACAAATGAAGGCCCCGCATGGACAAGATGAATGAGCTTTGGAGCATGATCAAGCATGGGGATGTTGGCGCGCGCCAAGGGAACAAGAATGAAGTTTCTGGTGGAGTTTCCATCACTTTCAAGCCGGACATGGACGAAATATACAAGATGCCTTTTATAAATTTCGTCCATAGTTTTTATAGGTGTTACGCCACCTTATTTTTGGGCCAGACCCATGTAATTTCAAAATATACTTAAAAGGCTATTTTTAGTGTATGTATTAATAGTGAAAACGACTTACAATAGAATTTAGCCCCACCTTGCCAGGGGTGGACTAAATTCCCATATGTCTCCCTATAAATACAACCCTTAGGGTGTCGTTTTAGACTTAGGTTTTGTTTAGATTAAAGTTCGTCATAGCTGCAATTCGCATTATTCGTTTGTGTTCAGCGACCAGACTAAGACGTCACATGGCCCCACTTTGATCAATAAAGCTTTTCTCTTAAATTCGCAATATCCAGATTGCAATCTCGGCTTTTTGCTTGTTTTTCGTCTGCCTGCAGGAAATAGACCGTTGTGGTCAGGTTGATCATGCTCCGGCGTGGTCAATAACCTCTCGGAGTTGGTTTAGCGATTGCTAAGGCGCGACAACTTCGTATGATGTAGTCGGATCATCAAAGTCTACTCCACCGAAAACGATAGTTACCATCTCATTGAAAGAAGGGACACCTTAGCCCTTATCAATGATGCCTCCACATAGTTCGTGGGGATCCCAACCATGGACGCAAATTGCAAGGCACAGAACGTTGTCTAGAGGGAGCGACACCGCAAGCAGTGTGAGCGAGAAACGGCGATGGAGAAGGCGGCTGCAGAGAGGGCCGGTGATGAGGACATGGACATGGGCGCGTCTGGTCTAGCAACCGCCACCGAACAACCTCACTGTCATCTGAGAATAGATACCATATCCAACAATAAAACAATATGATATAGAAGTGAAAAAAAACACCACCAAAATATAGTTAAAATTCAAACCAACACAGATAATCCAGAAGGAAACAACCCACATCAATAACATGTTTGGGGATGCTGATGCGTCTCCAATGCATCTATAAATTATGAAGTATTCGTACTATATTTACATCGATTATATATGCTTTTAAAGCACTTTCATATTACTTTTATGGACTAACATATTAATTCGATGAACAGTGCTTGTTTATGTTTTTTTCCATGTTTTTTGTTTCGCAAAAAAACCTATCTAGGAAGGTCCAAACACGATGAAATTTATGATGATTTTTATGGACCGAGAAGGATCCAAGAAGCTTTGGGAGGCAACCAGAAGAGTGTCGGAATAATGGGCCACGGGTAGCCTAACCCGAGTCCCTGAACCTTTCAAGACATCGGGGCTGGCCGCGCCCCTCAAGACAGCAAGATCAAGCGCCGCCTTCTGGGGGCCGGCTGGCCAAAAGGCGGCTAAGCTCTGGAAGGCGGCACCAAGACGGGCCGACTCCCTGCCGGCGGCCTCCAGAGAGGCCGGCGTCTAGCAGGCGGCCCACATCGCCCTCAGAGTTTGCGCCCCCATTAAGAAGACAAGACGGGGAGAGGCTACAGGGTAGCCCATCAACCCCCATATCTGGGCCGGGCGTGGCCACAGTGCTCCGTACAGGCGGAGATCTCCGCCTGACGCGGCACTATTGCCACTCCGCCCCTAACGTCACAGCTGGCAGGCGGAGCCCTGTTCCCATGACGGCCTGTCGGTACGGCCTGCCGGCGGCGGGCCCTACCAGGCAGCGAGAGCCCGGAAGACGGCGGAGGCCCGACCAGTCGGACCCGAGGGAGGCCGGCTTCTAGCAGGCGGCCCGCTGCTTCCTCGGGGCCTACGCACCATTAACCAGATGAGACATGGAGTGGCTACAGTGATCTCCCACCAGGCGGCGGGACTGTAGCCACGCCCCCCTGACCAAGCGTGCATCATTAGCGTCACGGCTACAGTAATCAGCAGCCGGCAAGACTCACGAGCGGCGGAGGCGGCCTGTCGGCTCCGTACCGGACCAGTAGGCGGGCCCCAGCAGCCGGCGGAGAAGCCGGAGACCAGAGACACTGACAGCCGGGTCCTACACCCAGCCAGATTACCATTGTACCCCTGGGGGGTAGGCCTATATAAACCCCCCAGGACACCCATGCAAAGGGTTCCCAACCTGCTAGAACTAGACTCATACCCAGAGGAAGAAGAGAGCGTGCCTGCCTTCTCCTACCTCTAGCATACAGCTCGGGGAGCACCATTGTACGCACTAGTGCCTTAGTGATCATGCGGAGACCCCGCAGAGCAGGACTAGGGGTGTTATCTCCTAGGAGAGTCCCGAACCTGGGTAAAGTGTGCCGGCGTTCGTGTCTACGCCTCATCCCGCTTCCAGGCACCGGCGACGTTCTACTCACTCCCACCATGATAAGCCATCCATTGGCATATGTCGCACCCAACCCCCGACATTTGGCGCCCACCGTGGGGCGAGGTGCACCGTCTCCTGGAGAACTGTTCTGGACGGGAACCTTGTTCCTTCCTGGCGAGCGCAGCCAGCCCGGCACGCCAGATGGCGTCCGCGCCAACGCGCTGCACGGCGCGGAGGTCGCCTGTGCGGCGAGCTGCCTCGCCGATCTCGTTGGCGAGATCCGCCTCTCCGACGAGCCCGCATCCGACGCGGGCGCAGAAGGCCCCGAGAGCCGCCTCGTGAGCCTCCTCGATCAGCTCCACGTCTCCAGCGAGCCTGCTGTAGACTTGGAGTCGGTTGGCTCCACCGACCCGATGCTTGTCGACTCTGACACGGCGTCGCTTGACGCGTTCCCCACCAACGTGGTGGTCTACGACGAGTCGCTTCCTCGCGCGGACAGCGGCGGCAGCACCGTCACGGAGGTACTCGTCATCAGCCACGGCGAGCACTCTGGCGGAGGCGGCCAGGATCCATTACAGGCGGCGATGCAAGACCTGACTGCGCCCATCCCGGAAGACGCTGACGCCGAGACGCTGGAGGCACGCCGTGTCCAGCTTATCGAAAGCGCTAACCGGCTGGCCAGCATGAGACGCCTTTCGGAGGCCTACCAGCGTGAAATGGACCGCGCCGTCGGCGGCACGCCGGCTCCTGGTGGGCCTAGCCGCATTGGCTTGATCCGGCAGCGTGGCGCGACCATTGCCAGCCTGTTCGGGACAGATCGTCCGGTCTATGCCACGCCCGCAGAGAAGATACGAGCTGCCCAGGCGGCAGCAGACGAGCTAGACAAGCTCGAGGGCGACGAGCGTCGCCACATGACAGAGCCGTCCAGCAGCTCCTGGACGCGGCTGCTGAGCAGCAAGAGATCGGGTGTCGCACTGAAGCGCCCATCCGGCGAAACGACGACCCGCCACCTCACCGAGACCAAGGCGCGACATTCCGGACACCGACTGGTGGCGTCCGCGGTAGAAGAGACAACGAGCCGGCTGCCAGCCGCAGCCGGACTCGCGTCAGCATCGAGCGCGACCAAGACGGCCGCCCAAGAGCAGTGGAACGGTGGGACGACTGCCCGCCTCCTCCTCCCCCTCGCAGGGAGAGACGCGCTTCCCCGCCGCCTATTGATCACCCGACACTCGGCGACCGCCTTGGCCGCCGAGAAGGAGTCGGAGAGAACGATGCCCGCCACCGGATCGACCGCCTCAACCGATCCCTGGCAATAGAAGAAGAAGACGAATTGGGTCCGCCTTGTTTTCGCCCCCGCATCCGAGATGAGCCCTTCCCCAAAGGGTTCACTCTCCCGAGAGATACGCCCAAGTACACCGGCTCCGTGAAGCCGGAGGACTGGCTGGTCGACTACTCCACAGCCGTCAGCATCGCCAATGGCAACAAGCGCGTTGCCGTGAAGTACGTTCCGCTAATGCTCCAGGGCACGACCCGGACTTGGCTGAATAGCCTAAAACCCCGCAGCATCAACAGCTGGGTCGATTTCACTGAAGCCTTCATCCGCAACTTCACCAGCACGTACAAGCGGCCGCCCAAGCCACGCCAGCTCTCCTTGTGCGTCCAAGGCCCCAACGAGTCGACTCGCGACTACCTCACGCGCTGGGCCGAGCTGCGCAACTCTTGCGAGGGCGTGCACGAGGTGCAGGCCATCGAGTACTCCACTGCGGGTGCCGAGAGGGCACCCTCCTCAAGCACAAGCTTCTCTGCGACGAGCCGGCGACCCTCGACAAACTGCTGATCATAGCAGACAAGTACGCCACGGCCGGCTCCTCCATGAAGGCAGAGATCCAAGTTGATGCATCCGACAAAGTGGCACCCCAAGCTCCTCAAACCCCGGCTGGTGATACCAGTCGGCGTCATCAGCCGAACGATAACAAGTGCAAGGCCACGCAGCCGGCTTCCACGAGCCGGCAGGTGGCGACAGTTGAAGACCAGCAGCCGGAAGGGCAACCTCCTCCCAAACGCCAGAAGGGCGGCAAGTCTAACTGGTTGCCCGCCTTCTCGTACGAGCAGACTCTTGATGCTCCCTGCAAGTTCCACAGCGGCGCGAAGCCGTCCAACCACACCACTCGGAAGTGCCACTGGCTCACCAGGATCGCCAAGGGTGATGGACTCCTGCCTCCTCCGCCTGCCGGCCCGCCGCCTCCTCCTCCCTAGCAGCCGGCGGTTCGGCCAGTCGGCGCAATACAAGACGAATACCCTGAAGAGCATGGAGCTTATGTCGTGTTCACCAGCGTGGCCGACGATAGGCATAGCAGACGGCAGCGACAACAAGAAGTAAATGCAGTAGCATCAGAGACCCCCGAGTTCATGCATTGGTCTGAGAAGCCCATCAGCTGGAGCAGAGCCGACCACCCGGAGTTGATGCCCAATCCCGGTTCTTATGCTCTGGTGTTGGATGCCACCTTTGCCACAGAGAGGCGAGCTGCTCGCTTCTCCCGAGTTCTGATAGATGGCGGCAGCAGCATCAACATCCTGTACAAAGATACTATGGAGAAGTTGGGAATCAAGCAGAGACATCTTCAGCCCAGTCGGACTGTGTTCCATGGCATAGTTACTGGCCTTTCCTGCTCACCAATCGGCAAGACACAGATCGACGTCCTCTTCGGAGATAAAGAGCACTTTCGTGGACCTTGAGAGCCCTTACCATGCGCTACTTGGCCGGCCTGCTCTGGCCAACTTCATGGCGGTCCCCCACCATGCTTACCTCAAGATGAAGATGCCGAGCTCCAAGGGAATCCTCACCATAGCAGGGGACTACAAGAAGTCGTCCTCCTGTGCAGCAAATAGCAGCCGGCTAGCCGAGTCCCTCGTGATCGCGGCTGGAAAGCGGCTCCTTGACCGGGTTGTGGCCATGGCAGGCAAGCAGCCGAAAATGTCACCCAACCCCAAGGAGTCGGAAGCTGAGGGCTCGTTCAAGCCGGCGAAAGAAACAAAGAAGATACCCTTGGACCCGGAGCACCCGGAGAGGCACGCTGTCATAGGTGCAAACCTTGACAGCAAATAGGAAAGCAAGCTCGTCAATTTCCTCCGTGAGAATCGGGACATCTTTGCATGGTCTCCCAAGGACATGCCGGGTGTTCCGACGGATTTCGCCGAGCACAAGCTACATGTCCGATCTGATGCCAAGCCGGTCAGGCAGCCCTTGCGCCGCCTGTCAGAAGAGAAGAGAGGAGTTGTTGGAGAAGAGATAGCCCGGCTTCTAGCAGCCGGCTTCATCATGGAAGTGTTCTTTCTAGAGTGGTTAGCCAACCCGGTCCTTGTGCTGAAGAAGAACAAGCAGTGGTGCATGTGTATTGACTATACCAGCCTCAACAAAGTGCCCCAAAGACCCATTTGCTTTGCCAAGAATTGACCAAGTAATAGACTCCACAGCCGGATGCGAGCTGTTGAGCTTTTTGGATGCATACTCAGGGTATCATCAGATCAAGCTAAACCCGGCCGACAGGCTGAAGACCACCTTCATCACGCCATTCGGAGCCTTCTGCTACCTGACCATGACGTTCGGCTTGAGAAACGCCGGCGCCACGTTTCAGCGTTGCATGCAGAAGTGCCTCCTCAAGCAACTCGGCACAAATGCCCATGTCTATGTGGATGATGTGGTGGTGAAGACGGAGAAGCGTGGAATGCTGCTAGAAGACGTCAAGGAGACCTTTGAAAACTTGCGCCGATTTCAAATCAAGCTCAACCCGGAGAAATGCGTCTTTGGAGTACCAGCCGGCCAACTTCTTGGCTTCCTGGTCTCCGAGTGCGGCACAGAGTGCAACCCTGTGAAGATCAAGGCCATCGAGAGGATGGAGGTGCCCACCCGACTGCTGGACGTGCAAAAATTCACCGGCTGCTTGGCATCCATCAGTCGTTTCATCAGTCGGCTGGGCGAAAAGGCTCTTCCCCTGTACCAGCTCATGAAGAAGACCACTTTTTTCGAGTGGAATGATAAGGCGGATGAAGCTTTTCTCCAGCTAAAGAAGATGTGACCACTCCGCCTGTCCTGGCGGCTCCGACTCCTAAGGAGCCCATGCTCCTCTACATCGCCGCTACCAGCCGGGTGGTCAGCACAGTCATAGTTGTGGAACGCAAGGAAGAAGGCAAAGCACTACCAGTCCAGAGACCGGTGTATTACCTGAGTGAAGTACTGTCCGCCTCCAAGCAAAACTACCCCCACTATCAGAAGATGTGCTACAGCATGCACTTTGCCGCCAAGAAGCTGAAGCCATACTTTCAAGAGCACCCAATCACTGTGGTCTGCACTGCCCCACTTGCCGAGATCATTGGAAGCTGAGATGCTTCAGGCCGAGTGGCCAAATGGGCCATAGATTTGGCCCCCTACACCATCTACTACCAGCCCTGCACCGCCATCAAGTCACAAGCACTGGCCGACTTCCTCGTCGACTGTGCCAAGACCCAGTACCTGCCGCCAGCGCCAGAATCCACCGATTGGCGAATGCACTTTGATGGTTCCAAGATGCGCACCGGTTTGGGGCCGGCATCGTCCTCACCTCTCCCAAAGGCGACAATCTCAGATATGTGTTGCAAATCCACTTTGCCACCTCCAACAACGTTGCTGAATACGAAGCACTCATTCACGGGCTCCGGCTTGCCAAGGAACTCGGCATTCGCCGGATCCTGTGCTATGGTGATTCCGACTTGGTGGTCCAGCAGTCGTCTGGCGACTGGGATGCCAAGGATGAAAATATGGCTAGCTACCGCTTCCTCGTCCAGCAACGCAGTGGATACTTTGAAGGGTGCGAGTTCCTCCATGTGCCAAGAAATGACAATGAGCAAGCCGATGCTTTGGCACGGATTGGCTCTACTCGGCAAGCAATACCAGCCGGCGTCGCCCTGCAACGCCTCCTCAAGCCGTCTGTCAAGCCGTCACCAGAATCAGACTCCATCTTCGTACCGGCTCCTCCTGGAGCAGTCGGATCCGACTTGAGGACCCCAGCAGCCGGCGCGGGGAAATCGGCAGACGACCCGGGGACTGCAGCAGCCGCACCCGGCCCGGGGACTTCAGAACCCGGCCCGGGGACTGCAGCAGTCGGCCCGGGGACTTCATCGACTCAGCAAGCGGCAACCGACTCCAACCCGCCGACTCCCAGCCCAACCGCCCTCGTGTAAGTAGCAGTCCTGGCAGTCGAAGAAATTGCAGCACCTTCCTGGGCTCAGCCCATCCTCAACTTTCTGGTGAATAAAGAGCTGCCGACTGACGAGATCTCGGCCCGACAAGTGCAACGTCGGGCAGCAGCATACACCATCGTCAACAGAGAACTTGTGAGGCGCAGTGTCACTGGTGTTTACCAGCGCTGCGTGGAGCCGGAGCAAGGCCATGCAATCCTCAAAGATATCCACCAAGGCGAGTGTGGTCACCACGCGGCTTCAAGAGCACTCGTGGCCAAAGCTTTCCGCCACGGTTTTTTCTGGCCGACTGCTCTAGAAGACGCCAAAGACTTGGTCCAGAAATGCAAAGGGTGCCAGAAGTTCCGCTCCAAGCCACATCAGCTGGCTTCTGCACTCAAGACTATCCCCATTGCCTGGCCCTTTGCTGTTTGGGGGCTGGATATGGTGGGACCATTCAAAACAGCACGCGGTGGCCTGACTCATCTGCTTGTCGCGGTGGACAAGTTCACCAAGTGGATAGAAGCAAAACCAATCAAGAAGTTGAATGGTCCGACTGCTGTGACTTTCATCTCCGACATCACCATCTGGTATGGCATACCACACAACATCATCACCGACAATGGCACAAACTTTGCCAAAGGCGCCCTGGCCCGTTTCCGCGCGACGCAGGGCATCCGACTGGACCTAGCGTCCGTTGCCCATCCGCAGTCAAATGGCGAGGTGGAGCGGGCAAACGGCCTCATTTTGTCCGGCATCAAGCCCTGACTAGTCGAGCCTCTGGAGCGGTCGGCCGGCTGTTGGCTCGACGAGCTGCCGGCCGTCCTCTGGAGTCTGCGCACAACTCCGAACAAGTCAACCGGCTTCACGCCTTTCTTCCTCGTCTACGGTGCCAAAGCCGTCATCCCGACGAACATAGAATTTGACTCCCCTCGAGTCACCATGTACACCGAAGATGAGGCAAAAGAAGTACGAGAAGACGGCGTCGATCTGCTGGAAGAGGGCCGGCTGTTGGCACTCAGCCGGTCCACCATCTACCAGCAGAGCCTGTGCCGATACTACAATCGGAGGGTCAAGCCAAGATCCTTCCAAGAGGGAGACCTTGTGCTCCGGCTGATCCAGCGAACAGCCGGCCAGCACAAGCTCTCAGCACCTTGGGAAGGTCCCTTCATCATCAGCAAGGTGTTGGGCAATGACTCCTACTACCTGATCAATGCTCAGAAGCCCCGAGCACGCAAAAGAGACGACTCCGGCAAGGAGACGGAGCGGCCATGGAATGCGAATCTCCTTCGAAGGTTTTACAGTTGATGTAGTATGTACCACCCTACATTTTGTATTAAGTACAAAGACTCCGGGTCCCCCGAGAAGAGCTCGGGGACTGCCCTCTTTTATCTATATGATAAGTATATTACGCCTATCAAAGTGTTATTTCATTAGTCCGCCTGGCACCGGGTTCGACCAGTCGACCCGGGGACTCGCCACCTTGTACTATGTAATGCTTCCTGCAGCCGGACAAGTAATGTGTTGGCACTTAATCCTTCTCCTGCCAGAAGCCGTAGCTCGCAGAGCGACTGTCCGGTGGGCAGGAGTTAAGGCAGAAAGGGTGTTCGCATGAAAAATGGCTAAGGACCCAAAGCATGCACATAGTTCAAGCCGGCTTCCTGCTTCGCCGATCGGCTGCTGAGCAGCCGGTCGGCTGGCTTCTACTTAACTTGCTAGAAAACTCTAATCGGCTAAGTACTTGCCTCCCCGAAAGTGGCTAAGTACTTGACTCAGCCATAGTCCGCAGAGCGGCTGTTCGGCTGGCAAGACGGTAACCGAGGGAAGGCGGCAAAGGAAAAAGGCCAAAGAGCAGAAAGCAAGGAAAGATAGAACTCGGCAAAAATATTTACATACCAAAAGGCCCTTGGCCAACATTCAACTGAAGTTTGAAATACACCCCGCGGGTGGAATTGTGTGAAGTTAACAAAGTTTGTCGAGACTGATAAGCAGGTAAAAACAAAAGGTAAATTGGCAGCCTAGGGAGTGGCAGACGGATTTGGCGGAACGGTGGAGTCGGTGGTGCCGGTTGGTAGAGCGGCCGGCTGGTCGGTCTCCGCTTGGTCGCCCTCAGTAGCAGTCGGCTCGCTCGGGCGTGGCTCGTTGCTGGAGTCGCGGTCGAGCTGAGACTAGCCGTCCGCTCCAACTTCTGGCTCCTCCTCTTCACTTTCCTCGTCCTGCTCGCCTTCTTCCTCGTCGCCTTCTCCCTCGTCGCTGGAGTCGATCACTTTGGCCGAGTCCTCGCCATCCTCTGGGTTCAGCCTGAACCACTCCTGCGGCGCCTTGGTGCCGTTCTCAGCCAACTCAGGAACGAAGACGCTGGTGTTGGTGTACTCGGCGATCGCCGCGGCCCGCTGGACAAGTTCGCGCTCCACCGCCACCAGCTCCTCTTGGGCTTCCAGTCGAAGCGTGGCCAACTGGGCTAGATTTAGCCCAGGATACCACGCCTTGACGAACTCCAAGGCCCGACATGCCCCAGCCCGGGCCGAGGAACCCTTCCAGGCCTCAAGATGGCCGGCTGCCACCTCCAGCCAGTCGGCAGTCCGGCTGGGAGTGCGCAGAGCTGACATGTCCGGCCACAGGGCGGAGATGGCCTGCACCCCAACGCGTTGAAGACGGCGCATCATCCGGTGAGCCGGCCGAAGACGGGCCTGGATGCTGAGAAGCTGCTCGCTAAGGGTCCGGGGGGCGTTGGCAGCAATCAGCGCACCTTCCGCCCTCCGCCCTTCGCGATCAGCCTCGATGGCCTGATTGGCAGCGCCAGAGTGACCAGGGAAGAAGTCTGCTCAAACAGAAAGCAAAGAGCCAAAGTTAGAAGTAAGAAGTCAGAGGTCGGAAGCCGGCTTGATCAACAGCCGGCAGCCTTAAGAAAGGAAAAAGAGGAAAGCTTACCGTCAACCATGTCTTCAATTTTGCCGAAGCCGGCAGTCAACAAAGCCTCCTTGTCGGTCCAGGCGGAGCGTTCGGTCTCGAACTCAGCAAGGAGGCCGGCTTCCTTGTCCTCCGCCTCCTTCTGGGTTTTCTTGAGAAGCTCCGCCTGCTCCGCTAGTTGCGTGACCAGCCGGTCACGCTCTTCGGCCAACTTGCTGCAGTCCGCTTCCTTGGCACGAAGCGCGGTGTTGGCTTCGCCCAGCTGCTGCTGCAGGGCGGCGTTGGCCTCTGCAAAAGTAGAAGAAGAAAAAGACATCAACAATCAACAAGGAGAGAAATAGTTGCCGGGGAGATCCGGCCCGACTGCTCGGCAGTCGGCCCGAATCTCGGGGACTACAGCCCGCGGGTGCGCCAGCGCGCCCCCGCAGAGAAATAAAACAAAGACTTACTCCGGCTTTTCGACAAGTCGGTGGTCCGTTGATTCAGCTCCTGGACTTTGGAGTTGAAGGTGGCTGCGCGAAGGTTATGATAATCATGTGGTGAAGACATCAGACAATGTTAGTACTCGGAGCTTACAAATTAAAGTTCTGAGCCGCCTGCTCAGCAGCCGGCCCGAAACTCGGGGACTACACCCAGTGGGTGCGCTAGCGTGCCCCCACAGAGAAGTATAAGAAATACAAGAGTTAAAGATGAAGAAGCGTACCCGGACGGCGGCTCGCGACTCCAGGAACGTTTGGTTGCACTGCTTCAGGGTGTCGGCCTTGGCTCGGAGTTTGCCTTGGACGTCCAGGATCGCCTGATTCAAAGGGCCAGTCCCGCCTCCCCGCACCCAATCAGCGGGCGCGGCGTTGGTCGCCTTGGCGTCCGGGATCGAAGAGCTCGCGGCTGCGGCCTCCAGCGGGCGTGGCATCGAGGCCGCCTTTGCAAACCGGCGGCATGATGGTGTGCCGACCTCGGGAGTTGGGTCCGTCACCATCTCATCTCCGGCTGGCGGCACTGGCGGGTCCGCCGGCTGCTTGTTTCGCCCCCCTCCAGATGGTGGTGGCGGAGGCACGGCTACGTCCGGCATGACGACATCGCTGCCGCCCCTCTCCATGATCGGGTGCTCGTCGCCGGCTCCCCAAGTCGGCGCCACGAACCCTGGTGGCGGCGGCGCGGAGTTTAAGGGGACGACGAATAATGCCGACTGAAGGCGCGCGGCTTCTTCAGCCTGCTCCTTCGCCTTGACGGCGGCCTCGGCCTCCGCCAGCTTCTTCAATGCGGCGGCTTCCGCCTTGTCTGCCTCTGCCTTCTCCAGGCGGGTGGCTTCCTGCTCCTCGCGCACCTCCTGCGCGTTTTGCTCCCGCGCCTCCCGGAGGTCAGCGTCCGGATCGATTCGCCGGGTGGTGGTGGAGGTCTCCGCCGACCCAATGATGGAGGCGGCGGCCGACTTCTCGAGAGAGAGCGGGGCCCTAAGCCAAGAAAGACGAAGAGGGGAAGCTCAAAAAGAATCAACAAGAAAGAAAAGCACAAGGAAAAGATACTTGCGCCGACACCATGGGAGGCGCCTTCGGGAGCTTCTGAAATTTTGCCGCCTTCGCGGCGGCCTCCTTCCACCTGGTCGCGGCGGTCGGATCCTTGGCTTTCTTCGGCGTGCTACCAAACAAGGCGGCGCCCTGTTTACACTTTCGCGTACCGCCTCGAGCAGTCGGTTGGGCGGAGGGGCCCGCGTCCGCCCTGCCGGCGCCTCGTGCAGGGCGCGGCTCGTCGTCCTCATCATCATCGTCAGGCCAGGTCTCGATGCCGCCTTCTTCGGAGCCGCCAGCTCCATAAACGCCTCCTGTGGCGTCGTCCTCCAAGACGGCCGCCCCCAGGTCGGGGTCGTCCACATCGCTCATAGCTCGGTCCGGCGCATAGGGGCCGCCCACCCCCACAATGGCGGTTGTCTCCTCCGACATGTAGATATGTTTCGAAAGACAAGAGGCCGACTGTTCAAGACCGCAAGACGGAATCAAGATGAAGTATTGAAGAAAGGAAAGGTTGAAGAACTTACGGCTGGTGGCGGGTCCGCGCGGGAGTACGGCTGCTTGCCGAACCGCCAGGGCACCTCCAGCTTGAGGTCAGAGATCTCGTTCACCAGGTTCGCCACCTCAGCAGCCGGCATCTCCTTGGTACTCAGCCGGCATGGGTCGCGGTGCCCGCTCATCCGGCTGATCAAGTGAGGCCGACCTTGGAGCGGGAGAACCCGGCGCGCGACGAAGGTGACCAGCAAGTCGGACGCCTTGAGGCCTTCGGCGTCGGTCAGCTCCCGGAGTCGGTTGATGGCGGCAGCACCATCTGCTGACACCGGCTTCGGCTTGTAGCCCTAGTTGGCCCGAGGCCCAGCCGGAGGGCCGACTTCATAAGCCGGCAGATTGATGAAGTCGACTGCCGGGTCGACGTTCTCCACGTAGAAATAAGATTGCTGCCACATCTTGACCGACTGTGGCAGCTTGATGGAGGGGAAGGCATTCCTTGGAGACGGGCGGCGCACCGCGACGAAGGCACCGCACTGGGCTGCCACCTCCCGGACGGAGGTGCCCAGCTTGGTGTAGAAGAACGCTCCCACAACTCGATGGTGGGGAGGATGCCGAGGTAGCCTTCGCACATCGTGACGAAGGCGGACAGAAGCATCACGGTGTCGGGCGTGATGTGATGAGGTTGGAGATGGTAGAACTCGAGGAATGATCGGAGAAAGCCGCTCGCCGGCAGGCCGAAGCCGCAGATGAAGTGCGAGCGAAAGACGACCCACTCGCCCTCCGCCGGCGCCGGCGAGATCTCCCCCGCAGGAGGCACGCGCACCTTCACGTAGCCTGCGCCGGGAAGGCGCCGCGTGTCGCAAAGGAAGGCGATGCGGTCTTCATTGACGTTCGACCTGTCCCAGTCTCCTCCCCGCTCGCGCACCATGGAAAGCTCGACGAGGCAAGTGGCGCGACGGGGGGCAAGGGATCGGAGCAGGGCCAAGAAAGCTCGGCGCGGAAGAGCTCGACGGAAAGCGGGCAGCGGCAGCACTCCGGCGGAGCCCTGGGGTGCTGTGGCGAGAGGAGGAAGAAGGAGGCAAGAATGGGGCGAAGGGGTGCGCATGCTCCGCCGCCCCCCTCCTCCCCCTACTAATAGCCGACGGGCTATGAAGCCGAGGGGGCGGGCGTGGGACCGTGGGATTAACTGTGCCCACAACCCCACGTTCCCTCCTTTATCGCGCGAGTTACTGCACGTAGTAACTCCGCGGAGAAGCTCAACCGGTCGCCTCGACCGCAGCGGATCCGCTCACGTGCCGAGGACCGGTAGTGGCGGGCCAAGCCTGCTGTCGCGTCCCATCGCGCGCGTGGGCTAGCAGGTTGGCCCGGCTGGCTGACGCCACGTGGCATGCCCACAACGGGCGACGGACCTGGAGGCTTCGCCAGCACGCCACCCAGTTCCCGCCGTTTCGTTCGAAGTTTCAGACAAAGCCGACTGGACACGGCCGACTCCCACCTGGCGGCTAGCCAGGAGTTGGGTTAAGCTTCTGTCCAGAGCACCCGGAGAAGGAAGCTATTGAGGCTCCTTGGCTTCTCGGCCGCGGTGCCTCACCAGCTTCGGGGACTACTGTCGGAGTAATGGGCCATGGGTAGCCTAACCCGAGTCCCTGAACCTTTCAAGACATCGGGGCTGGTCGCGCCCCTCAAGACAGCAAGATCAAGCGCCGCCTTTTGGGGGCCGGCTGGCCGAGCGGCCGGCTGGCCAGAAGGCGGCTAAGCTCCGGAAGGCGGAACCAAGACGGGCCGACTCCCTGCCGGCGGCCTCCAGAAAGGCCGGCGTCTAGCAGGCGGCCCATAGTGCCCTCAGAGTCTGCGCCCCTGTTAAGAAGACAAGATGGGGAGAGGCTACAGTATAGCCCATCAGCCCTCATATCTGGGCCGGGCGTGGCCACAGTGCTCCGTACAGGCGGAGATCTCCGCCCGACGTGGCACTGTTGCCACTCCGCCCCTGACGTCACAGCTGGCAGGCGGAGCCCTGTTCCCATGATGGCCTGTCGGTACGGCCTGCCGGCGGCGGGCCCTACCAGGCAGCGAGAGCCCGGAAGACGGCGGAGGCCCGACCAGTCGGACCCGAGGGAGGCCGGCTTCTAGCAGGCGGCCCGCTGCTTCCTCGGGGCCTACGGACCATTAACCAGATGAGACACGGAGTGGCTACAGTGATCTCCCACCAGGCGGCGGGACTGTAGCCACGCCCCCCCTGACCAAGCGTGCATCATTAGCGTCACGGCTACAGTAATCAGCAGCTGGCAAGACCCGTGAGCGGCGGAGGCGGCCTGTCGGATCCATACCGGACCAGTCGGCAGGGCCCACCAGGCGGCGGGCCCCAGCAGCCGGCGGAGAAGCCGGAGACCAGAGACACTGACAGCCGGGTCCTAAACCCGGCCAGATTACCATTGTACCCCTGGGAGGTAGGCCTATATAAACCCCCCAGGGCACCCATGCAAAGGGTTCCCAACCTTCCAGAACTAGACTCATACCCAGAGGAAGGAGAGAGCGTGCCTGCCTTCTCCTACCTCTAGCATACAGCTCGAGGAGCACCATTGTACGCACTAGTGCCTTAGTGATCATGCGGAGACCCTGCAGAGCAGGACTAGGAGTGTTATCTCCTAGGAGAGCCCCGAACCTGGGTAAAGTGTGCCGGCGTTCGTGTCTACGCCTCATCCCGCTTCCAGGCACCGGCGACGTTCTACTCGCTCCCACCATGATAAGCCATCCATTGGCATATGTCGCACCCAACCCCCGACAAAGAGAGCCGAGGGGCCCACAAGCCACCATGGGGCGTCCCCTGACTTGTGAGGTCTCCGGCACTTGTTTGGTGTGAATCCAACGCTGAAAATCTTATAAATCGAGAAACCCCCAGAAAGAAGACTAAAATAACTCTTCTATTGCCACAAGCCTCTGTTCTGAAGTGATCTCATGTGGGGGCCTTCTCCGACACCTTACTAGAAGGGGAAACCATTGGGGAGGCCATCTTCATCAACCTTGCTGCCTTCATGGCGATGCATGGGTAGTTCATCCTTGGGGGTGAGGGTTTGCACCAGTGACTATGTGCTTGATCTCTCTCTCTCTCCTCTCTCTCTCTCTCTCGTGTTCTTGATTTGACACGATCTTGATGTATCATGAGTTTTATCAATATAGTTGAATCTTATGATGATCTTCCTCTCTATCTGTTTTGTGGTGAATTGAATCTTGCTCTTTGAAGTTTCTTACGTTCAATTGAATACTTTGGATTTGAGATCACTCAATGCATGTCTTAACTTGCGGATACCCGTGTTGACATTGGGTTGTTCTAGGTGACATAAAGGTTAATTGATGTGTATCATATGGTCTTGTCGTACTACGGTCTCTAAGACTATTCGTGACAATTTAGGGGTGGTTCAATAGATTGATTGGAAAGACAACTTCCAGGTGGTTTACTACCTATGCGATTTCATCCTTCTTTCTCTGAAAGAAATTAGAACTTTGGAGTGATTCTTTACCGCACTTTGTGTTAATGTTGTTGATAGATTGCACTAATGATAGTATGAAACCGAGGCCTTATTCTAAGCATTGAGACACTGTTTGCTCGCTTTTTGTTACTTGCTAGCTTGTTGTTTTTAATTGTTTAGAGTACAAAAACCTATTTTTACCATCCATATTACACATCTATCATCACCTCTTCGCCGAACTAGTGCACCTATACCACTGACAATTGTATTGGGTGTGTTGGGGACACAAGAGATTACTTGTATTTGATTGCAGGGTTGTTTGCGAGGGAAACACCTTCATCCTATGGGAACGTAGTAATTTCAAAAAAAATCCTACGCACACACAAGATCCATCTAGGTGATGCATAAACGAGAGGGGAGAGTGTTGTCCACGTACCCTTGTAGACCGAAAGCGGAAGCGTTATGACAACACGGTTGATGTAGTCATACGTCTTCACGATCCGACCGATCCTAGCACCGAAGATATGACACCTCCGCGATATGCACACGTTCAGCTCGGTGATGTCCCATGAACTCTAGATCCAGCTGAGTGTCGAGGGAGAGCTTCGTCAGCACAACGGCGTGATGACGGTGATGATGAAGTTACCGACGCAGGGCTTCGCCTAACCACTAGAACGATATGACCGAGGTGGAAATCTGTGGAGGGGGGCACCGCACATGGCTAAGAGATCAACTTGTGTGTCTATGGGGTGCCCCCCTCCCCCGTATATAAAGGAGGGGAGGAGGAGGCCGGCCGGCCCTAGGGGCGTGCCAACGGAGGAGGAATCCTCCTCCTAGTAGGAGTAGGATTCCTCCTTTCCTAGTCCTACTAGGAGGGGGAAGGAAAGAGAGGGGGAGGGAGAGGGAAAGGGGGGGGGGCACGCCCCCCTCCCTGACGACCCACAAGTATAGGGGATCTATCGTAGTCCTTTCGATAAGTAAGAGTGTCGAACCCAACGAGGAGCAGAAGGAAATGATAAGCAGTTTTCAGCAAGGTATTCTCTGCAAGCACTGAAATAATAGGTAACAGATAGTTTTGTGATAGGATAATTTGTAACGAGCAACAAGTAACAAAAGTAAATAAAGTGCAGCAAGGTGGCCCAATCCTTTTGTAGCAAAGGACAAGCCTGGACAAACTCTTATATAGAGAAAAGCGCTCCCGAGGACACATGGGAGTTATCGTCAAGCTAGTTTTCATCACGTTCATATGATTCGCGTTCGGTACTTTGATAATTTGATATGTGGGTGGACCGGTGCTTGGGTGCTGTCCTTACTTGGACAAGCATGCCACTTATGATTAACCTCTATTGGAAGCATCCGCAACTACAACAAAAGTATTAAGGTAAACCTAACCATAGCATGAAACATATGGATCCAAATCAGCCCCTTACGAAGCAACGCATAAACTAGGGTTTAAGCTTCTGTCACTCTAGCAACCCATCATCTACTTATTACTTCCCAATGCCTTCCTCTAGGCCCAAATAATGGTGAAGTGTTATGTAGTCGACGTTCACATAACACCACTAGAGGATAGACAACATACATCTCATCAAAATATCGAACGAATACCAAATTCACATGACTACTAATAGCAAGACTTCTCCCATGTCCTCAGGAACAAACGTAACTACTCACAAAGCATATTCATGTTCATAATCAGAGGGGTATTAATATGCATAAAGGATCTGAACATATGATCTTCCACCAAATAAACCAACTAGTATCAACTACAAGGAGTAATCAACACTACTAGCAACCTACAGGTACCAATCCCGGACTTGTAGACAAGAATTGGATACAAGAGATGAACTAGGGTTTTGAGATGAGATGGTGCTGGTGAAGATGTTGATGGAGATTTCCCTCTCCCGATGAGAGGAGCGTTGGTGATGACGATGGCGATGATTTCCCCCTCCCGGAGGGAAGTGTCCCTGGCAGAACAACTCTGCCGGAGCCCTAGATTGGTTACGCCTCGTGGCGGCGGAGTCTCGTCCCGAAAGGTTGATTCTGATTTTTCTTCGGACGAAAGACTTCATATAGCAGAAGATGGCCACCGGAGAGCCAACAGGGGGCCCACGAGGCAGGGGGCGCGCCCTGGGGGGTAGGGCGCGCCCCCACCCTCGTGGACTGGTGGTGGCCCCCCTGACGTATTTCTTCCGCTCAATATTTTTTATTATTTTGAAAAATAACTTTCGTGGAGTTTCAGGACTTTTGGAGTTGTGCAGAATAGGTCTCCAATATTTGCTCCTTTTCCAGCCCAGAATTCCAGCTGCCGGTATTCTCCCTCCTTATGTAAACCTTGTAAAATAAGAGAGAATAGGCATAAGTATTGTGACATAACGTGTAACAACAGCCCATAATGCAATAAATATCGATATAAAAGCATGATGCAAAATGGACGTATCACTCCCCTAGTCCAATTCACACTCCCTTGGGGGGGGCACCTCTTGGCTGCTGCCCTCTCTCTCCCCTAAAGCCCACTAAGGGCCCAAGGGCCCAATAACTTCCCGGGGGGGGGGGGGGTTCCGGTAACCCTCCGGCACTCCGGTTTTATCCGAGATCAACCGAAACCCTTCCGGTGTCCGAACATAGCCGTCCAATATATCAATCTTTATATCTCGCCATTTCGAGACTCCTCGTCATGTCCGAGATCATATCCGGGACTCCGAACTAGCTTTGGTACATCAAAACACATAAACTCATAATACCGATCGTCACCGAACGTTAAGCGTGCGGACCCTACGGGTTCGAGAACTGTGTAGACCTGACCGAGACTCATCTCCGGTCAATAACCAATAGCGGAACCTGGATGCTCATATTGGTTCCTACATATGCTACGAAGATCTTTATCGGTCAAACCGCATAACAACATATGTTGTTCCCTTTGTCATCGGTATGTTACTTGCCCGAGATTCGATCGTCGGTATCATCATACCTAGTTCAATCTCGTTACCGGCAAGTATCTTTACTCGTTCCGTAATGCATCATCCCGCAACTAACTCATTAGTTACACTGCTTCCAAGGCTTATAGTGATGTGTATTACCGAGAGGGCCCAGAGATACCTCTCCGGCAATCGGAGTGACAAATCCTAATCTCGATCTATGCCAACTCAACAAACACCATCGGAGACACCTGTAGAGCATCTTTATAGTCACCCAGTTACGTTGTGACGTTTGATAGCACACTAAGTGTTCTTCCGGTATTCGGGAGTTGCATAATCTCATAGTCATAGGAACATGTATAAGTAATGAAGAAAGCAATAGCAATAAACTAAACGATCATAGTGCTAAGCTAACGGATGGGTCAAGTCAATCACATCGTTATCTAATGATGTGATCCCGTTCATCAAATGACCATTCTTTGTCCATGGTTAGGAAACTTAACCATATTTGATTAACGAGCTAGTCAAGTAGAGGCATACTAGTGACACTCTGTTTGTCTATATATTCACACATGTGCTAAGTTTCCGGTTAATACAATTCTGGCATGAATAATAAACATTTATCATGATAGAAGGAAATATAAATAACAACTTTATTATTGCCTCTAGGGCATATTTCCTTCACCTATATCTCCCACAGATTGATAAACCTTAGGAGGTCCAACAAAGCCTGCAAGAATAAAGTTGCGTAGTAGACATCAACACCCCCTAAAACAACCATTATGGTGCCCCTAGGCCTATATAAGGGGAAGAACGATGTCACTTAGAGGACAACGAATACACAACGCACTAGGATACATGCACAAATCCCAAGGAGAACACCAGTGGAAAGCTTCACCCCGGAGAAGATAGGAAGGATAGAGTTAGGAGTGCTTGCGCACTCTAGCTAGGACCTCGACCACCACTAGTCGCACCCCAACCACCTCATTTGTAACACTCCAGCACTTGTATCCATCCATTTCATATCAATAAGAATAGGGCGTAGGGTTTTACACTACTATATATGGCGGCCTGAACCTTTATAAAAACCCTTGTGTCTTGTGTGATCCGTTGCTGTGGAGAGACAAAGCGTTTTAGCCCCTAGACAAACTCACAATTAACAGGGTATCCTCGATCCTGGTGTCTTAAGTACATGCTCCGACAGTGACTATGAGCAGCAATGATAACGGTGCACCTGGGCATGGTAATCTATTTACCGTACTTTTAGTTTGTCAGTCCATTTATTTGTGGTTTGACACAGGTCTGCTGCAAATATTCATGTGTGTGTTGATATGTCTTTATTCTCTTCTTAGCGGGTTGCATGAGCCTGCTTCATCTTGACGGGGAATGACTTGTATACTTCTTTTCATGGTGTTGGCATGATAGATTTGAAGTTTACTTGAAAAAAGATCGTATAACGGTTTGGACGCCCACAAAGCCCCCCCCCCCCCACCCACCGTGTCCCACGGCCCCCACCCGTGCTCCCATGGTTTGCTATCGATTTGTGAGAGAAACAGGACGTCCGGACGGTAGGTTAATGGATTTGATTTCTGTAGTCAAATAGCAATTGCAGTGCGGGCTCGTTGGGGTTTGGATTGTTGATTGAGCAATACGACAAGTGGTTCCCCGTTTTCAGGCACGTGATGAATATATAGACGCTCCCTAATTTGAGTAGGTTTTGCTCGGCCAAGTTCCTGGTGATCGATGAGTAGATATTTCCTCAAACGAAATGAATCCTCACTGCCGTAATATTGAATGGCGATGCAGCTTTGGCGACGACAGTGTCAGTCTGCGCGAGGCCGTAAATACGACGCAGGCAGCTGAGCTGATGTGCAATAGGGCAGTAACTTCACGACGTGCACTGTCTCTCCTCGTCAGCCACCATGAATGCCATGGCACCAACTTGCTTGCGTGCTTGTGTATAGACGTCGTGGTACCGCCTCATTTACTGGTGCCGCAGAAGCGTTCCACAGGCACACTTATTTGAAACCTAACGGCATTCCTGTCAGGTCATTTCCCTCACGAATGTGCGTGCTCCACGTATCTACCAGGACCATGTTGCTGACCATATGGCATTGACTCGTGCAGTGAGATGGCACCAACCCATCGATCGATAATAGGAAATAGGGTTTGTTCATGGAAGGAAACACTTGAACTTCACAAATGGTACACATGAACTTGTTGGCAGTAATGGTGGAAGCAAAAAACATTCAAGCTCGTGGAATGGTCGAACATGGCAGCAGCCAGCATGCACGCACATCGGGAAGCTAGCATGCATGCTTCATGCTTGGGTCTCCTGCATTTATTCCCACACGGGGTACTGGTGGATGCACTCCATCCACGGCCCCAGCGCGTCGAGCCCGCCGGCGGCGACGTCGTCGGCGACGGCGACGCGCTCCCACACGAGGCTGTTGGCCTTGAGCCCGCTCCCGATGCCGAGGTGCCACACCGTGTCGCCCTTGCGGACCCGTGCCTTGGCCTCCAGGTACGCCAGCTGGTACCACAGCGACGCCGCCGACTGGTTCCCGAACCGGTGGAACGTCATCAGCGCCGCCTCCATCTCCCTCTCCCCCAGCCCCAGCCCCTTCCCCAGCCGCAGTATCATCGGCTTCCCCGAGGAAGGAAGGCAGAAGTGGTCCGCCGCCGCGCGGAAGTCCGGCATTGGCGCGGAGGCGCCGGAGCTGCTGCCGGCGAGCTTGTCCTGCCCTCGTCGGCGCATCGACAGGAGCAGCGCGGCCGTGTAGCGTGCCTTCTCGCGCCACGGCAGAATGGAGAGGCTGAGCGTCAGGAGGTGCGCGTGGAGCAGCTCGCTGACCATGCGGCCGACGCCCTGGCCGAGCGTGAAGCCGGTGATGCCCTCCTCGTCCTCCTCCCGGTACCCCGCGCGGTAGCTCAGGTCGTTGGCCGTCGTGTTTGTGCGCGTTACGTTGACGAGCCGGTACTTCACCGGTGCCGCGGCGCTGTTGGTCAGGAGCGCGGCGGAGCAGCCGGTGCGGAAGTTGCAGTTGAGGAGGAGCTTGCCGCGGTCCTTGCCGCAGTACCACCCGACCGTGAGGATCTCGGCGCTGACAACGACAGCGTACGACATGGCGTGCGCCCGCAGGAGGCCGGCCGCGACGTCGACGCTGATGGAGCCGGCGCTGCAGCCCATGCCCGAGAGGTTGAAGATCTTGACGTCGGCGCGCATCCGGTAGCGGTTGGCGATGATGGCGGCGAGCGAGGGCGCCGGGCAGAAGCCGCTGCAGTTGACGACGAGCGCTCCGACGGCAGACGGCGGCACGCTAGACTTTTCAAAGAGGTCGTCGAGGGCGGGGAAAAAGAGCATGTGCGCCTCCCGGATGGCGTGCGCGTGCGTGGACGCCGGCGGGAGGTAGTGCAGCGCGGGCGGGAGGTAGGTCTCGTTGCCCATGCCGCTGGACCGGATGGCCTTGGTCATGAACTCGATGCTGCCGCGGTCGAAGAAGCCGCCGAGCTCCAGGTGCTCCAGCAGGCCGGCCACGGGGAGCCGCAGCCTGCGGGGCGGCTTGAGGCAGGAGAAGTCGACGAGCCCGACGCGGATGCCCGCGCCCCCCGCGGCGCGGCGGCGGTAGCGGCCGAGCAGCAGCATCGCGGAGACCGGGACGACGTAGAGCGCCGCGCCCCGCCTCAGCGCGAAGATGAGGAGCTCGGCGAGCACGCAGAGGAGGAGGCCCGCGGCGGCGAGGAGGCCGTGGTAGGCCGCCAGGAGGTGGTCCTTGTGAGCCATGTCCATGGCCATGCCGATGTCGTCGTGGGTGTCCGGGGCGGCTAAACTGGCTTCAGTGGCGTGCTGGGTGTGTGCTTGTGTGCCGAGCGAATGGGGTTTTTATAGGGGTTCAGAGCAGAGCAGGCCAACTAACGAACCCGAGCTCGACCTCGACTACTTGGTCGCCGTAACGGCTGCACGCACAGTGTGATGAGCTAGTATTTCCACTCTCGATCGATACGGTCGAGGCGACTGGCAACTTGGCGAGGCGACACTGGAGCCATTGCACTCAGGTCGGGAGGATTTATTGCGGCGTCCGTCCCTCCAGTTCACGACCAGACCATGATTCGGGTCGTGCTAGTTGCATTGCACGGAGCGAAACGAGATTCGACCGGGAGTGAAACGGTTCGAGGCTTTAACGTTGGAAATCACTGTTTCTGTCAGAAATATTAGCGCTTTTCTGACTAATCTAATCCACGAGTAAATAGTAAGCATGGCAAATACGGTATGCATCTCATAGCGATACCTAAGCATGTGAGCACGTACAGTACATAGAACCGAAACATATATGAACAACATATATACGGTTAGCACATGAACGAGCAAATAGGGGATGAACGAGTCATACCCTTCGGTTGGCCAGGCCAACGCGGCGGCGGCAGCGGCGGCCTCGGCATCAGCCGAGGCCTTCTTCTTGGCGGCGGCGTCGTCAGCCGTGGGGTCGATGTAGGGGAAGTAGTGAAAGTAGAGGCGGACGGAGTCGGGGACGGATCGGGAGCAGTCGCGTCGAGACGCTCCCCAAAAACCTTGTTGCCGTACTCCCGGGCAGAATCTCGAACGACAGGGTTCCGGAGGCACCTGCTCTCCCGACCAACGGGATGGAATCGCCGGAAGCAGCACAAAGAGAGGAACAGTAGATGACAGTTAGGGTTGTACGAGAGGGAGTGAACTGAGTTAGGGTTCACTCCACTAGCCAACGTCTTCTTATATAGGCCGTCAGGTAGATGGGCCTGGGCCAGGCCCACGACCGAGTCCGCGAACAGCCCACGGTCCAACGTCTCGGACAGTAGCGCTTCGTTAATTAATTAATATTAATTAACCATTCCTGAGCGGCAAAAATAAGCTTCGGCTCGGCTCATTCCTGCAACCCGCGGCGCGCGCGCGCGTCTTGACGAGGCGAGGCGGGCGGCGGAGGAGGAGCGCGCGTGTACAACTCCTATTCCCAAGCTCCCAATAGCAAGTGGTAGAGCAGCCCTTATAAAGAGGTCTCACTCTTCTTACTGTAGCAGTATAGGACTAAATTTTCCACACTTCCCACCACTTGTCGTACACATGCATGGGCTTTAGAGATTAATTAGAGATTATTGTTTTATATAGGCCTAAATCCATCCATAATTCATCATTTTCGTGGTCACTACTTACCACGTAGGTACGCGCAGAGGTGTTAATTCAGGGATAAATGTTGCGGAGCCAAAAACCCTGACTAGACTGAGTACGTACATGCCGCCCGGTCCCCGTGCATGTAAACTAGATCGAGATCGCGCCAAAACGCCAGGTTTAGCATATGCATTCATACTGTATACATCATACAAAGAATAATGGCCAAGGTAACAGTATTTACAATCCACTCAGTATATACCATAAAGGAAACTCCAAGGACAATTTATATACAGTTGTACTCAGCCATCAACCGTAGTATCTTGAACTTTAACAATAGGCTTATCAAAATTAAAATGGCCTAAGTAAGCATTGGCCCTAATCCAATACATAAAATCCATACCATAGAAAGCATCACAAGCATAGAAAGCATATCTTTGTCAGCCGAGCAACCAGATTTAAGCAAAGTAATTTTTTCACTCATTATTCTGTCAACCATGATAAAAATAAAAAACTAATGAAGAATCATTCAGAAGTAAGGTTTGTTTGTATGCACACAATAAGGAGCCACCTAACAATGTATGAACATAGAAAGCACGTAGCACAATAGGTTTAGTAGCAAATATCACAGGCATAGGACGTACAAAAGCACATGGTAGCTTACAGACGATCCACAACTTTGCATGTCTTGGGCATAATGTAGACCAGGAGGAATGACGACACGACGCGTTCATACTGATTGGTCCTCCAAGATCCAATGTAGAGGTGTTGAAAAAGATGGTCACACAGATCTTGCCGTCCTCATGTACAACACGATCATACTGAGCCGGTGATTAGCCAAGGTGTGCTAGGAGCATGTCAAGAAATGCCCGGTGTGGGATCCTAAACACTCGCTTGGTATCCTGCAGTGCCCGAGAACATAAAACATAAGGCCACGAGGAGCTGCTTACAGTAATTGCATCACAGCACGGGAGAGATATCAGAGAAACCAGTCGCGGATAAAAGCAGTCATAGTGATAAAAAAAGATACGTTAAGTCTATCGGTTAATCAGATTGTCATTGAGCATGGAGCATTTTTAAGAACAACGGGGCTATTAATCAGTTGAAAATACAACTTGTTTTAGTAAGAGCAGTCGATAAGGTAAGATCAATATGATCACCTTCAAAGACAGAAATCTAATTAGCACGTAGAATGCTTGCGCTTTCTAAACAAAATACATCTACATAGAAGGCCTAGACAACATCTAATCAATCGAGGAAACACCTACAGAGCTATTAACTACACGAAGAGCACGTCAAAGAAATAGAGTTAAAATCATCACACTGCCTGGATCTAAATATCACTATTTCTTTACTACTATCTGCGAGCATCAATAATCCCTAGATCAGATGCGTGTTTCTTTGCAGAGTTAGCAATGTTTACATCTATGAGTACTTCTTTTGATTATAAAAATTCCCGAGTCACACACTCATCATATTTTTGCAACCGTCCAGTAAAATCAGAGAGGGGACAGGATGGGTTTCACCTGACCTGTGCAAGCGCCCGTAGACGGTTGTTAGTGGAGCCAGCGGAACCTGACGAGCCATGGACATCGAGCTCTTCGTCAGCCATCGCCATCTGAACAGAACACGTGGATCCAAGAAATTACTCAGAGGCGGGCACACATTTAGAGTTCAAAAGGAAAACAAACCATGTAACCGTCCATTAATGAGGACTGACCTGGTCGGTGGAGCTGAGCTGCGAAGGGAGAATCGAGATAGAGGTCTTGTCCGGGCACCAAGAGCTCTAACAATGGGGAAACTCCGTAGTTCGGTCTTTTTCCTCTGGTGAATTCTGCGCCATCCTTACATGATTCATTAGCAGCCACCAAGAAACGATCTGCAGAAAACAAAATCAAAGTGAAATCAAATGGAATCACATGCAGGAAGCAGTGAAGTACTATACATGCAAAAAAAGACATGAGGAAGGAAGGGAGCCCAATGGATTATCATTTTATTCCAATAATTAATTAAATAACATCATCTGCCCCCATCATAGGAGCACAAGATGTGTACAGGGCAACAAGAATAACTCTCATCAGACGGCACTAAGGAAAGCTAATCAGATAGAATACACAGACGCTAAATGATGGTATGAAGCAGCTCACTGCATATCGTTATACAGTTCTTGCAATAATAGATCCATAGAGCAGTAGGATATTCAGAACTACATCTCCAGGGAAGGCCATCATGACATTCAGTATTATTTAATAGATCCATATTCAGTATGCTATTCTTGAAATTGGAGGATCACTTCAATCCGGATTTTGCTACATGTGAACTTATCAATGCAGTTCATTTGTGCTGCTCTCTCTTCCTAAGCTAACCACGGCCATAACCAGGCAAAAAGGGAGGAAACTGGATGGCATAACTGAAAGACCAAGTATACTGGTGGGGCGTAGATGCATACGGAAACGCAACTGTAGAACTGCATGTCATAGGAGAAGAAATAAATCTAATATATAAATAAGACATAAAACTCTAATAGAAAGAGGAATCAAAATTCCATGAGGGGAATACATCGTAGAATTGGTACTGAAAATTTAACTTGACTAATTTAATGCAGAGACAAATGCAATGAGAAGATAGGAGCATCAATATATATTCGAGGTCAGTATTCAGTCCCAATCTCTCCAATTCATGCAACATCCTTGCAAGCAAGCATGAGAATTGCAACAATCATCCAGGAACTCATGGTACAGCCTACCCAATCTCAACCAGCGCCAAAAATTGGTGATCCCATGAATGCATTAAGTTTGGAGCAACTCTCAAAAGCTGTCCCTCAAAAAATTGGACAAAGTGAAACTACTAATACTTTCCACTTACACAATACTTAAATTGCAAGGTTCGACTGAGTTCACTAAAGAAACTGAATTTTCCATACACTTGTCTCGCTGCCGAGGATCGTCGTCAGCTTATTTCAAAATGTCAATTTAGTACAAAATAAAAAATAGTGGCAACTAAAAAAATGGAAGTATAACAGGAATCATACTTGGACAAAGGAAATTCACTAAACCAAACAATTTTTTAATTTTCACAAGCTATATATTGAAGTCTATACTTGGACAAGCACGTAGATATAACTATGTAAAATCCAGTTCTACTTCATATGCCATGCTTTCAAAAAGATCTACAATAAAAGTTGGTTCTTAAGAAAAGAAGATCCACGTTGGAAGAAAAACATCCAATAAGTTGTCGGCATGGCCGCAAGGGACATACAAAGATCTTCGTAGCAGCATCTCTTCTGAAAGACCATCGTATGATTCGTATCTCTCTTATCTATCCCAGGTTGTTGCCCACGAAATTTTTCTACTTACACATTTATATAAACAATCGAGGCACGCATCTGCAAACCTCAAATTCAGAACACAAATTGAGAAAAAAAAGTGCAGCCACCTAATGAGAATAACCATGAAAGAACACATACATCTCACCAAACAAAGAACTGGTTGTGAACTTGAGGCCAAGACATAAAACGACAGCATAAGAGACACTAAGCTCACCTGCGTCAGCTTGTCGTTCCTGTCGCCGATGGTGTTATTACTTGAGTAAATGATGAGAGTGGTCAGGGCCTTCTTTCCTTCAGTTTCAGACATGGCTCGAGACAATGAACAATGCCAAGAAATCAAGTACCACTTAAATCAAAACAACCTAGAACTAAAGACACAAAAAATGAAGTAGACTATAATCTAGTGAATGAACATGTGTCAAATCAATCAAATGAGGGAAATCATGGATAACAAAGTGAGGCTACGTAATAGAATGAATTGAACTAAGATCAATACTGCAATATCCACATCTCGGTTTTCATAGTAACCACGGCTCTAAAAATTAAACATACAAAACTGAGAAGGAAATGTCAAGTGGAAGGATACTCCCCTGCCTAGCTATGCCAGTGCAGGTTGGGGCCTCATGTCCATCTTCTCCAAAGCACTGAGAAAACAAAACTGAATGTTAAACAGTGTTGTATTCCCAATAGCAACTATCTAGAATTAAACTGAACTATGATTCATGCGAGATTGTAGTGATCAAGGTGATGTAAATAAATCAACCAATAGCAACTATCTAGAATTAAACTGAACTATGATTCCAAGGTATACTTTTCCTAAATCAACCAATAACAGCTATCTAGAATTAAGAAATCAAATGGTAAATTTGTAAGAGGAAGAGTATATTGAGAAGGTTGATTCAATAATAGCTATTAGAGACCAGATAGGAAAAACATCAAAAACATGAAAATTCGGTTGACCATAAATAATGCTACTTTCGAAGATAATAGACTGAAAATTTTTCAGTAAGGAGCTTCTCTACAACACCATAAAAAGACGAGCACAACAACATGACCCATGATTGAATGCACGCTACCAAGAGAAAGAAGAAAAGGCTATACCTGTAAATCCACAGATAAAGCTTTAGTGGCGAGTTTGTAGCTCAGGATCCATTCACATAAAGAAAATTATGATAAAAATCAAGGAAACCGATTTCTTGTGTGCAGGTACGTACATAAACAAAGAAATGTTACTCAAAAACAAAATCGCAAAGGCAGTGTGCGACTTTCTAGTCCAGACTGTTTTCTTGTGAGTGAATGCATAATAATTGTTCACATAAAGTAGAATTTCTACCTCATAGGGTCCTTCGTGTTGATTGCCTGCCAACACATGGGACACTGGGAGCTTCTCTGGCACCTACAACAGGAATAGCATTAGCACATCAGAAAGTATATGATAAGGAGTCACAGTCGCAACACGAAGATGTGCTAAACCAAATCAACCAATAGTTTAGAAGAGTCAACTCTTCCGAATTACAAGTGGCAGTCAACCGGTCATTGTAGTGATCAAGCTACTATATAGATAACATGGTGTCTCATCTGAACGCTCAGAATCAGTGGCAGCAGTAAGAAATGAAGATAAATGGTGCAGAACAACAAATCCTACAGCCAAAAATGTGCAACACAGTAAACCAATCATTCAACAACCAAAATATAAACCACAACTCTAGAAATGTGGTTCTCAAATCAATTCGTTAATGTTTCAAATCTTACCATTAACAAACTAACAACAGCAAAATGCATACTTGTATGACAGTTTCAGGAAATATCATTCTAAATTTCTAATCGAATGGTTACAAAACTTTAGGGGAAATTGCAAAGAGAAGAAAGCATGGTCCTCACCACTCAAGGATGCACTGGAGATGCAAATCATGCTTGCAGCCTGTAACCTGTGACAATTAGAAACAAAAAACCAGAACAGATTCCACTTCAGACACGTCTACCACCAAATCGAAAGGTTTCCATCACCAATCACCATTACATCTGCAAGACAGAGGTAGCTACTGTGGAGGAGTCACTGTCGCAGAAGGCCTTGAGGCAGATGCTGCAGGTGTGGTCGCAGGTGTACACACCGCCCTCCACGAAAGCCGCTGCCGATGAGAGCTTCTCCATCCCTCCATCCCCCGACCCCTCCTCCCTCTTTGTTTACTAATCCAATCAAGAATGAGGTCGACCGCAGGAATGGACTGCTGCCTCCCGCATCCCTGCAACAACGCAAACGACAAGATTTTAGATGTAAAATTCGCGTGGAAATCCAACCAATCGAGGTTATTTCAAAAACCAATCAAGATTGTGAGGCGGCGTGCTGGCCAGGACCTCTCTTCGTCCCACAATCTCCCTCTCTGCTTCCTCATCGTTCAATCTCCCTCTCTGCTTCTTCCTCATTCAGTCAGCACCACGTACCGCCATGAAAATGCAAGGAAAGGACGAGAGGGCTCACCTTAGCTTGATGATGCCGGAGGGTAACTTAGAGGACGAGGCTAGCTCGGCCTCCGACCGACCAGCGCAGCGTCCCCGGCGGCGACTTCGTGACGCACGAGATGGAGGTGTTGAGCACCGGATCCAGCGGGGCCACGAGACGCGCATCGGTGAGCCACTTCCCCGCGTGAAATTCCTTGGCACTGTCTCAACGCCGAGGCTGACGGCTACGACGCCAAGTCGGAGGCCATGGATCCCGGACCGCCATGGAACTCGTACCCAGTGGAGCAGCAGCGCAACGGCGCAGGGGAAGGGAGGGTGTGTGGCGGGAAGGGAGGAGGCAGAGAGGCGGCGGGGGACGAAGGGACGGGGGGTGGTGGCGCTTAGCGGCGCCAAAGCAGCGCCGCTTCCCCCTTCGGCCACCGCATCCGCGTTCGTGCCGAGCGGCAGGCGGCTGCCCTTGGGCTGCTTCTCGGAGAGGAACGGGGAGGGGATGGTAGCGCGGGCGCGGCTGGTCGGTGGCGGCGGCGGCGGACGGGGAGGATGGCCGGCGAGCGCGAGTTTGGAAGGGGAAGGGGCGGCGGCGGCTGTCCCTCGCGTGAACAGGAGAAGGGAGGAAGCCGATTGGGGAGAAACCCTATGGGCATTGGGCTTTTATACCTCATAGCGAAATTACGAAAATGCCCTCGGCGGGGCACGAGAATTACACGCGGTGGCATGAGATTTTTACAACGAGAGGTAACTATTCATTGCAACAGTGACACCTCTTCGATCCGACGGCCGAGATCAACCCGGAGCGAGATCAGACGGTCCAAATCAAATCCAAAAAACGATCCGACGGCCGAGAGTCGCTAAGCTTTGAGAGAGCTCATGTTCTCCCAACTAACATATATCAGAATGCATGTGCACATTTTAACTGACGTACGTACTATGCAATGGCTCCAGCCTCCGTGTGAGGTATTCTCCTGTCGGTGACCACTGACCAGAACATCGATTATTCACCGGGACGTACTACGTCGTATGACGGTATGAGGCAATGCTGAGGTTGACAGGAAATTAAGCAAGTCCTCCGGCTCTAATCCTGCCTCGGTGACGCTTGAAGCAACGTTGTTGAGGAGCCCGTAATTTTTGACCCCGCTGTTCTTCATCGGCAAAAGATTGGTTATATGTGTCTTCCGTCGACGTTGTTCCATGTGCATTGGCGAGGACACCATCGTCTTCTTCGGCAACCTCTCATGACCAAAGTCATCTACTTGGTTTGGCGATGCTAGCATGACTGCCTATCTAGCCCCCCTCCCCCACCCACACACACACCGATATGCTTAGTGTGATTGCCAATCTTTGTTGTTTGTCTA
This sequence comes from Triticum aestivum, assembly GCF_018294505.1. Lineage (NCBI taxonomy): Eukaryota > Viridiplantae > Streptophyta > Magnoliopsida > Poales > Poaceae > Triticum > Triticum aestivum. Next base: position 413,021,385 of record NC_057808.1, on the reverse strand, counting down.
CATGTACCTGAGTAGTTAGATTTATCGATGTTGTCTCACTAGTACAGAAAGGGGATTTGCACCGGTTTTCACACATGGGTCGACGGCTGTTTCTCATTCCGCCTCAAAGCCCGTCTCATTAATATTGGATATAGAATCATTTGTGCTCATTCCCCGTCGCAAGCGGTTTACGTTGACAAACCGCTTGCAATGCAGAGATGCCCAAAAGCGGCTAATCATTTGAAACCGCCTCAAATATTGTATCATTACAGGCAGTTTACAATATCAAACCGCCTGTTAGTGTTTTCAAATTTTATAGCGATTTAACTGTTTATCAAAGTTTTTCCCATTTCATCAGCATTCAAATTACACATTCACAACATTGTCATAATGCACAAGGACATTCATCTCACAATTGCATTAATTTTATAAATAGATTCATATATATCCAATCACCGAGGGCCAAACAAAGTGCTAAAATCTACAATGTGTTGAGGTCAACATATGAAATCTTTTAAGATAATGAGGTCGGCGATGTTGCAAATTTTACATTTCAATGAGTCGGCCAACTAATTGGAAAAGGCGTCATGTTCTCATGTTATAGGTACAAAAAGGTATCAACATCATCAGCCATCACATCGTCCTAGTACGGCACAAACTCTTTACAACCATATTCTAGGATTCAATTATGGAGAATGCAACATGCAAGAGCAAGCCTAACCTCTGTGAGGAAACTGGGAATGACTTATGATCCGGAATCTTAAATCTGTTTTTCAGAGCTCCAAATGCCCTCTCAACCCTAACTCTAAGGCTAGAGTGTCTAAGATTGAACAATTCATGTGAAGTCTTAGGATAGTTTCTAGAAGAGAACTCGTTCAGATGGTAACTAGTTTTACTGAAGGGTGAAAAAACACCAGGCCAACATGCATATCCAAAATCTCCTAGGTAGAACTTACCATCGGGTATACTGATGCCATCGGTTCGAGCTATGTTGTCAGCAAGAATGTTAGCATCATGGGATGATCATTCCTAGCCAGCCAACACATATGTGAACTTCGGATCAAAATCAACGGTAACAAAAACATTCTGGCTTGCGTAGTGCTTTCTACCGATGTATGCTGCAGCATGTGATCTCGGCACTCTAGCAGTCACATGAGTGTTATCCAGATTGCCAATACTGTCCTGTGATGCCACGAAAATAGTGTTATGACCCTATCAGAACAATAGAAGCATGTCAACGCATTAACTACGAGTAGTGCTCACTTTGAAATAGGGATACCATCTTGGGCTTGTGTGAATCTTGTTAGGAGTTTCTGTTGGGGAACGTAGTAATTCAAAAAAATTCCTACAATCACGGAAGATCTATCTAGGAGATGCATAGCAATGAGATGGGAGAGTGTGTCCACGTACCCTTGTAGACCGAAAGCAGAAGCGTTTAGTAACGCGGTTGATGTAGTCGAACGTCTTCACGATCCAACTGATCCAAGTACCAAACGTACGGCACCTCCGTGTTCTGCACACGGTCAACACAATGACGTCCCTCGAGCTCTTGATCCAGTTGAGGACGAGGGAGAGTTTCGTCGGTACGACGGCGTGGCGATGGTGACGATGAAGTTACCGGCGCAGGGCTTCGCCTAAGCACTACGACGATATGACCGAGGTGTTAAACTGTGGAGGGGGGCACCGCACACGGCTAAGACAATTGATCTTGTGTGCTTTGGGGTGCCCCCTTGCCCCCATATATAAAGGAGGAGAGGGGGAGGCCGGCCAGCCCCTGTAGGGCGCGCCAAGAGAGAGGAGTCCTACTAGGACTCCAAGTCCTAGTAGGATTCCACTTGGTGGAAGGGGAAGAAGGAAGGAGAGGGATAGGGAGTAGGAAAGGGGGGCGCCGCCCCCTTCCCCTAGTCCAATTAGGACTGCCAAGGGGGCCCGTGGCCATCCCCTTGCGGCCCTCCTCTCTCTCCACTAAGGCCCATGAAGGCACATTAGTTCCCCCGGGGGGTTCCGATAACCCTCCGGCACTCCGATAGTTACCCGGTACCTCTCGGAACTCATCTGGTGTCCGAATAACATCGTTCAATATATCATTCTTTATGCCTCGACCATTTCGAGACTCCTCGTCATGTCCGTGATCTCATCCGGGACTCCGAACAAACTTCGGTCATCAAATCACATAACTCATAATACAAATCGTCATCGAACGTTAAGCGTGCGGACCCTACGGGTTCGAGAACTATGCAGACATGACCGAGACATATCTCTGGTCAATAACCAATAGCGGAACCTGCATGCTCATATTGGCTCCTACATATTCTACGAAGATCTTTATCGGTCAAACCACATAACAACATATGTTGTTCCCTTTGTCATCGGTATGTTACTTGCCCGAGATTCGATCGTCAGTGTCATCATACCTAGTTCAATCTCGTTACCGGCAAGTCTCTTTACTCGTTCCGTAATGCATCATCCCGCAACTAACTCATTAGTCACATTGCTTGCAAGGCTTATAGTGATGTGCATTACCGAGAGGGCCCAAAGATACCTCTCTGATACACGGAGTGACAAATCCTAATCTTGATCTGTGCCAACCCAACAAACACCTTCGGAGACACCTGTAGAGCATCTTTATAATCACCCAGTTATGTTGTGACTTTTGATAGCACACAAGGTGTTCCTCCGGTATTCGGGAGTTGCATAATCTCATAGTCAAAGGAACATGTATAAGTCATGAAGAAAGCAATAGCAATAAAACTAAACGATCATTATGCTAAGCTAATGGATGGGTATTGTCCATCGCATCATTCTCTAATGATGTGATCCCGTTCATCAAATGACAACACATGTCTATGGCTAGGAAACTTAACCATCTTTGATTAACGAGCTAGTCAAGTAGAGGCATACTAGGGACACTCTGTTTGTCTATGTATTCACACATGTACTAAGTTTCCGGTTAATACAATTCTAGCATGAAGAATAAACATTTATCATGATATAAGGAAATATAAATTACAACTTTATTATTGCCTCTAGGGCATATTTCCTTAAGTTTCCCACTTGCACTAGAGTCAATAATCTAGATTACATAGTAATGATTCTAACACCCATGGAGTCTTGGTGCTGATCATGTTTTGCTCGTGGAAGAGGCTTAGTCAACGGGTGTGCAACATTCAGATCCGTATGTATTTTGCAAACTTCTATGTCTCCCTCCTTGACTAGATCGCGGATGGAATTGAAGCGTCACTTGATGTGCTTGGTTCTCTTGTGAAATCTGGATTCCTTCGCTAAGGCTATTGCTCTAGTATTGTCACAAAAGATTTTCATTGGCCCCGATGCACTAGGTATAACACCTAGATCGGATATGAACTCCTTCATTTGCTGCTTCCGAAGCAGCTATGTACTCTGCTTCACACGTAGATCCCGCCACGACGCTTTGCTTGGAACTGCACCAACAAACAGCTCCACCATTCAATATAAATATGTATCCGGTTTGCGACTTAGAGTCATCCGGATCAGAGTCAAAGCTTGCATCGACGTAACCATTTACGACGAGCTCTTTGTCACCTCCATAAACGAGAAACATATCCTTAGTCCTTTTCAGGTATTTCAGGATGTTCTTGACCATTGTCTAGTGATACATCCCTGGATTACTTTGGTACCTCCCTGCTGTACTTATAGCAAGGCACACATCAGGTCTGGTACACAACATTGCATACATGATAGAACCTATGGCCGAGGCATAGGGAAACTTTCATTTTCTCTCTATCTTCTGAAGTGGTCGGGCATTGAGTCTGACTCAATTTCACACCTTGTAACACAGGCAAGAACCCTTTCTTTGACTGAGCCATTTTGAACTTCTTCAAAACTTTATCAAGGTATGTGCTTTGTGAAAGTCCAATTAAGCGTCTTGATCTATCTCTATAGATCATGATGCCCAATATATAAGCAGCTTCACCGAGGTCTTTCACTGAAAAATTCTTATTCAAGTATCCTTTTATGCTATTCAGAAATTCTGTATCATTTCCAATCAACAATATGTCATCCACATATAAAACCATATGCTTTGATCACACTATCAAAGCGTATATTCCAACTCCGAGAGGCTTGCACCAGTCCATAAATGGATCGCTGGAGCTTGCACACTTTGTTAGCACCTTTAGGATCAACAAAACCTTCTCGTTGCATCATATACAACTCTTATTTAGAAAAATCCATTAAGGAATGTAGTTTTGACATCCATTTGCCAAATTTCATAATCATAAAATGCGGCAATTGCTAACTTGATTCGGATAGACTTAAGCATTGCTACGGGTGAGAAGGTCTCATCGTAGTCAACTCCTTGAACTTGTCGAAAACCTTTCGCAACAAGTCGAGCTTTGTAGACAATAACATTACCGCCAGCGTCAGTCTTCTTCTTGAAGATCCATTTATTCTTGATGGCTTGCCGATCATCGGGCAAGTCAACCAAAGTCCATATTTTGTTCTCATACATGATCCCATCTCAGATTTCATGGCTTCAAGCCATTTCACGGAATCTGGGCTCATCATCGCTTCCTCATAGCTCGTAGGTTCATCATGGTCTAGTAACATGACTTCTAGAACATGATTACCGTACCACTTTGGTGCGGATGGTACTCTCGTTGACCTACGGGGTTCGGTAGTAACTTGATTGAAGTTTCATGATCATCATCATTAGCTTCCTCACTAATTGGTGTAGGAATCACTGGAACTGATTTCTGTGATGAACTACTTTCCAATTCGGGAGAAGGTACAATTACCTCATCAAGTTCTACTTTCCTCCCACTCACTTCTTTCGAGAAAAACTCCTTCTCTAGAAAGGATCCATTCTTAGAAATGAATATCTTGCCTTCGTATCTGTGATAGAAGGTGTACCCAACAGTCTCCTTTGGGTATCCTATGAAGACGCATTTCTCCGATTTGGGTTCGAGCTTATCATGTTGAAGCCTTTTCACATAAGCATCGCAGCCCCAAACTTTAAGAAATGACAACTTGGGTTTCTTGCCAAACCACAGTTCATATGGTGTCGTCTCAACGGATTTAGATGGTGCCCTATTTAATGTGAATGCAGCCCTCTCTAAAGCATAACCCCAAAACGATAGCGGTAAATTGGTAATAGACATCATAGATCGCACCATATCTAATAAAGTACGGTTACGACGTTCGGACACATCATTACGCTGTGGTGTTCCTGGTGGCGTGAGTTGCGAAACTATTCCACATTGTTTCAAATGAAGACCAAACTCATAACTCAAATATTCACCTCCATGATCAGATCATAGAAACTTTATTTTCTTGTTATGATAATTTTCCACTTCACTCTGAAATTCTTTGAACTTTTCAAATGTTTCAGACTTATGTTTCATTAAGTAGATATACCCATATCTGCTCAAATCATTTGTGAAGGTCAGAAAATAACGATACCCGCCGTGAGCCTCAACACTCATCGGACCGCATACATCAGTATGTATTATTTCCAATAAGTTAGTTGCTCGCTCCATTGTTCCGGAGAACGGAGTCTTAGTCATCGTGCCCATGAGGCATGGTTCACAAGCATCAAGTGATTCATAATCAAGTGATTCCAAAAGCCCATCAACATGGAGTTTCTTCATGCGCTTTACACCAATATGACCTAAACGGCAGTGCCACAAATAAGTTGCACTATCATTATTAACTTTGCATCTTTTGGCTTCAATATTATGAACATGTGTATCACTACAATCAAGATTCAACAGAAATAGACCACTCATCAAGGGTGCATGACCATAAAAGATATTACTCATATAAATAGAACAACCATTATTCTCTGATTTAAATGAATAATCGTCTCGCATCAAACAAGATCCAGATATAATGTTCATGCTCAACGCCGGCACCAAATAACAATTATTCAGGTCTAAAACTAATCCCGACGGTAGATGTAGAGGTAGCGTGCCGACGGCGATCACATCGACTTTGGAACCATTTCCCACGCGCATCGTCACCTCGTCCTTAGCCAATCTTCGTTTAATCTGTAGCCCCTATTTCGAGTTGCAAATATGAGCAACAGAACCAGTATCAAATACCCAGGCGCTACTACGAGCATTAGTAAGGTACACATCAATAACATGTATATTAAATATACCTTTCACTTTGCCATCCTTCTTATCCGCCAAATACTTGGGGCAGTTCCGCTTCCAGTGACCAGTCCCTTTGCAGTAGAAGCACTCAGTTTCAGGCTTAGGTCCAGACTTGGGCTTCTTCCCGGGAGTAGCAACTTGCTTGCTATTCTTCTTGAAGTTCCCCTTCTTCCCTTTGCCCTTTTTCTTGAAACTAGTGGTCTTGTTAACCATCAACACTTGATGCTCCTTCTTGATTTCTACCTCCGCAGCCTTTAGCATCGCGAAGAGCTCGGGAATAGTATTTTCCATCCCTTGCATATTATAGTTCATCACGAAGCCTTTATAGCTTGGTGGCAGTGATTGAAGAACTCTGTCGATGACATTATCATCAAGAAGATTAACTCCCAGCTGAGTCAAGTGGTTATGGTACCCAGACATTCTGAGTATGTGTTCACTGACAGAACTATTCTCCTCCATCTTGCAGCTATAGAACTTGTTGGAGACTTCATATCTCTCAACTCGGGCATTTGCTTGAAATATTAACTTCAACTCCTGGAACATCTCATATGCTCCATGACGTTCAAAACGTCTTTGAAGTCCCGATTCTAAGCCGTAAAGCATGGCACACTGAACTATCGAGTAGTCATCAGCTTTGCTCTGCCAGACGTTCATAACGTCCGGAGTTGCTCCTGCAGCGGGTCTTGCACCTAGCGGTGCTTCCAGGACGTAATTCTTCTGTGCAGCAATGAGGATAATCCTCAAGTTACGGACCCAGTCCGTGTAATTGCTACCATCATCTTTCAACTTAGCTTTCTCTAGGAACGCATTAAAATTCAAGGGAACGGTAGCACGGGCCATTGATCTAGAACAACATAGACATGCAAAAACTATCAGGTACTAAGTTCATGATAAATGGAAGTTCAATTAATCATATTACTTAAGAACTCCCACTTAGATAGACATCCCTCTAGTCATCTAAATGATCACGTGATCCATATCAACTAAACCATGTCCGATCATCACGTGAGATGGAGTAGTTTTCAATGGTGAACATCACTATGTTGATCATATCTACTATATGATTCACGTTCGACCTTTTGGTCTCAGAGTTCCGAGGCCATATCCACATATGCTAGGCTCGTCAAGTTTAACCCGAGTATTCTGCACGTGCAAAACTGGCTTGCACCCGTTGTATGTGAACGTAGAGCTTATCACACCCGATCTTCACGTGGTGTCTCGGCACGACGAACTGTAGCAACGGTGCATACTCAGGGAGAACACTTATACCTTGAAATTTAGTGAGGGATCATCTTATAATGCTACCACCGTACTAAGAAAACTAAGATGCATAAAAGATAAACATCACATGCAATCAAAATATGTGACATGATATGGCCATCGTCATCTTGTGCCTTTGATCTCCATCTCCAAAGCACCGTCATGATCTCCATCGTCACCGGCTTGACATCTTGATCTCCATCGCAGCATCGTTGTTGTCTCGCCAACTATTGCTTCTACGACTATCACAACCGCTTAGTGATAAAGTAAAGCAATTACATGGCGATTGCATTTCATACAATAAAGTGACAACCATAAGGCTCCTACCAGTTGCCGATAACTTTTACAAAACATGATCATCTCATACAACAATTTATATCTCATCACGTCTTGACCATATCACATCACAACATGACCTGCAAAAACAAGTTAGACTTCCTCTACTTTGTTGTTACAAGTTTTACGTGGCTGCTACGGGCTTCTAGCAAGAACCGTTTTTACCTACGCATCAAAACCACAACGATTTTTCGTCAAGTGTGCTGTTTTAACCTTCAACAAGGACCGTCCGTAGTCAAACTCAATTCAACTAAAGTTGGAGAAACAGACACCCGCTAGCCACCTATGTGTGAAGCACGTCGGTAGAACCAGTCTCATGAACGCGGTCATGTAATGTCAGTCTGGGCCGCTTCATCCAACAATACCGCTGATCAAAGTAAGATGTTGGTGGCAAACAGTATGACTATTATCGCCCACAACTCATTGTGTTCTACTTGTGCATATATCATCTACGCATAGACCTGGCTCGGATGCCACTGTTGGGGAACGTAGTAATTTAAAAAAAATCTACGATCACGCAAGATCTATCTAGGAGATGCATAGCAACGAGATGGGGAGTGTGTCCACGTACCCTCGTAGACCAAAAGCAGAAGCGTTTAGTAACGCGGTTGATGTAGTCGAACGTCTTCACGATCCAACCGATCCAAGTACCGAACGTACGGCACCTTCGTGTTCTGCACACGTTCAGCACGATGACGTCCCTCGAGCTCTTGATCCAGTTGAGGACGAGGGAGAGTTTTGTCAGCACGATGGCGTGGCGATGGTGATGATGAAGTTACCGGCGCAGGGCTTCGCCTAAGCACTACGACGATATGACCGAGGTGTTAAACTATGAAGGGGGCACCGCACACGGCTAAGACAATTGATCTTGTGTGCTTTGGAGTGGCCCCTTGCCCCCGTATATAAAGGTGGAGAGGGGGAGGCCGGCCGGCCCCTGTAGGGCGCGCCAAGAGAGAGGAGTCCTACTAGGACTCCAAGTCCTAGTAGGATTCCACTTGGTGGAAGGGGGAGAAGGAAGGAGAGGGAGAGGGAGTAGGAAAGGGGGCGCCGCCCCCTTCCCCTAGTCCAATTTGGACTGCCGGGGGGTGCACGGCCAGCCCCTTGCGGCCCTCCTCTCTCTCCACTAAGGCCCATGAAGGCCCATTAGTTCCCCCGAGGGGTTCCGATAACCCTCCGGCACTCCGATAGTTACCCGGTACCTCTCGGAACTCATCTAGTGTCCGAATAACATCGTCCAATATATCCTTCTTTATATCTCGACCATTTCGAGATTCCTCGTCATGTCCGTGATCTCATCCGGGACACCGAACAAACTTCGGTCATCAAATCACATAACTCATAATACAAATCGTCATCGAACGTTAAGCATGCGGACCCTGCGGGTTCGAGAACTATGCAGACATGACCGAGACATATCTCCGGTCAATAACAAATAGCGGAACCTGGATTCTCATATTGGCTCCTACATATTCTACGAAGATCTTTACTGGTCAAACGCATGGCAACATATGTTGTTCCCTTTGTCATCGATATGTTACTTTCCCGAGATTCGATCGTCGGTATCATCATACCTAGTTCAATCTCGTTACCGGCAAGTCTCTTTACTCGTTCCGTAATGCATCATCCCGCAACTAACTCATTAGTCACATTGCTTGCAAGGCTTATAGTGATGTGCATTACCGAGAGGACCCAGAGATACCTCTCCGATACACGGAGTGACAAATCCTAATCTTGATCTATGCCAACCCAACAAACACCTTCGGAGACACCTATAGAGCATCTTTATAATCACCCAGTTACGTTGTGACGTTTGATAGCACACAAGGTGTTCCTCCGGTATTCGGGGGTTGCATAATCTCATAGTCAGAGGAACATGTATAAGTCATGAAGAAAGCAATAGCAATAAAACTAAACAATCATTATGCTAAGCTAATGGATGGGTCTTGTCCATCACATCATTCTCTAATGATGTGATCCCATTCATCAAATGACAACACATGTCTATGTCTAGGAAACTTAACCATCTTTGATTAACGAGCTAGTCAAGTAGAGGCATACTAGGGACACTCTGTTTGTCTATGTATTCACACATGTACTAAGTTTTCGGTTAATACAATTCTAGCATGAATAATAAACATTTATCATGATATAAGGAAATATAAATAACAACTTTATTATTGCCTCTAGGGCATATTTCCTTCAGTTTCCCAGTTGATGCCTTAATCATCTCCTCCTCTGAAATACCTGTTTGAAATACCTCGAAATGGTCTCCATTGATCTCCTGAACGTGTTGTGAATAGCCCTGAACCTATCATTATGGCATATGACATGAAGGAACATGGCAACTTGCTCTTCCACAAAGATATGGATGATATCTTCTATTAGCCCCTTGTTCCTAAACGTCTCCATAAGTTTGGCAAAAGGTGCTATTCCCATTCGAAGCATGTTCACAACGTCTACGTCATTGCAGTTCTAGATGTAGTTCAGATACGCCATCCTCTCCCTATCTCAGATTAACATTGGACCATAACGGATGATAGGCTTATCACTCTGACGAACAACTCTCTTGAAAACTAACAAGATCCAACACTGAATCATAGCTATCAGTGTTCTTGCCTGAAAAACCAGCTTCATCCATTCGTCCAAACCAAATGGCGACATCAATGTTGTGAATGGCAAAATCGACCTCCACCGTAGCTAACGACCTAATAGAGGAGGGGGTTGTATGCTGCTTACCCCCTTTGGAGACAACCACTCGCCCATGGTGCAGACGAGGAGGATGACACAGAGTTGGAGACAGAGGAGAGAAGCAGGTCCTGCTGCCGAAGATTGAAGTTGTCACCTTCGTCGCCGCTTCCGCACATCTGAGTTGCTGCACTGATCGTGGCAAGAACTGAGCCTGGGTTTGTCCTAGCACTAGAGTTGAGCGAGTAAATTGGGGTGGGTGATTCTAGATTTTGAGCCTTCCTACGCCGGCTCATTTTCATCTCCCGCCATCTCTGTGATGAATCCTTTGCACCATCGCGTACGTCGCTGTTGGGGAACGCAGTACTTTCAAAAAAATCCTATGATCAAGCAAGATCTATCTAGGATATTCATAGCAACAAGAGGGGAGAGTGTGTCCGCGTACCCTCGTAGACCGAAAGCGGAAGTGTTTAGTAATGCGGTTGATGTAGTCGAACTTTTTCGCGATCCAACCGATCCAAGTACCGAACGCACGGCACCTCCGTCTTCAGCACACGTTCAGCACGATGACGTCCCTCGAGCTCTTGATCTAGTTGAGGACGAGGGAGAGTTTCGTCAGCACGACGGCGTGGCGACGGTGATGATGAAGTTACCGGCGCAGGGCTTCGCCTAAGCACTACGACGATATGACCGAGGTGTGTAACTATGGAGGGGGGCACCGCACACGGCTAAGGCAAATCTTGGAGTGTCTATGGGGTGCCCCTGGCCATGTATATAAAGGAGGGGAGGGAACAGGTGGTTGGCCCAAGGAGGGCGCGCCAGGTGTGGGGAATCCTACTAGGACTCCCCAATCCAAGTAGGATTCACGTCCTCTTTCCTATTCCTAGTAGGAGAAGGAGGGAAGGAGGAGGAGGAGGAGGAGAGAAGGAAAAACGGGGCTGCCCCCCAAAGCATAGTCTAATTCGGTTTGGGCTAGGGGGGCGCGCGCTACTCCCTGGCCGGCCTCCTCTCTTCCACCACTAGGCCCATGAGGCCCATTAACTTCCTGGGGGGGGGGGGTTCGGTAACCCCCGGTACTCCGAAACTCATCTGAAATGACCTGAATCATTCTGGTGTCCGAATGTAACCTTCCAATATATGAATCTTTATGTCTCGACCATTTCGAGACTCCTTGTCATGTCCGTGATCTCATCCGGGACTCCGAACAAACTTCGGTACATCAAATCACATAACTCATAATACAAATCGTCATCGAACGTTAAGCGTGCGGACCCTACGGGTTCGAGAACTATGTAGACATGACTGAGACACATCTCCGGTCAATAACCAATAGCGGAACCTGGATGCTCATATTGGCTCCTACATATTCTACGAAGATCTTTATCGGTCAAACCGCATAACAACATACGTTGTTCCCTTTGTCATCAGTATGTTACTTGCCCGAGATTCGATCGTCGGTATCATCATACCTAGTTCAATCTCGTTACCGGCAAGTCTCTTTACTCGTTCCGTAATACTTCATCCCGCAACTAACTCATTAGTCACATTGCTTGCAAGGCTTATAGTGATGAGCATTACCGAGAGGGCCCAGAGATAGCTCTCCGATACACGGAGTGACAAATCCTAATCTTGATCTATGCCAACCCAACAAACACCATCGGAGACACCTGTAGAGCATCTTTATAATCACCCAGTTATGTTGTGACGTTTGATAGCACACAAAGTGTTCCTCCGGTATTCAGGAGTTGCATAATCTCATAGTCAGAGGAATATGTATAAGTCATGAAGAAAGCAATAGCAATAAAACTATACGGTCATTATGCTAAGCTAACGGATGGGTCTTGTCCATCACATCATTCTCTAATGATGTGATACCGTTCATCAAATGACAACACATGTCTATGGTTAGGAAACTTACCCATCTTTGATTAACGAGCTAGTCAAGTAGAGGCATACTAGGGACACTCTGTTTGTCTATGTATTCACACATGTACTAAGTTTCTGGTTAATACAATTCTAGCATGAATAATAAACATTTATCATGATATAAGGAAATATAAATAACAACTTTATTATTGCCTCTAGGGCATATTTCCTTCAGTCTACCACTTGCACTAGAGTCAATAATCTAGTTCACATCGTCATGTGATTTAACATCTGTAGTTCACATCTTTATGTGACCGGTTCACATCTCCATGTGACTAACACCCAAAGGGTTTACTAGAGTCAATAATCTAGTTTACATCGCTATGTGATTAACATCCAAAGAGTACTAAGGTGTGACCATGTTTTGCTTGTGAGAGATGTTTAGTCAACGGGTCTGCCACATTCAGAGCCGTATGTATTTTGCAAATTTTCTATGTCTACAATGCTCTGCACGGAGCTACTCTAGCTAATTGCTCCCACTTTCAATATGTATCTAGATTGAGACTTAGAGTCAATCTGGATTAGTGTCAAAGCTTGCATCGACGTAACCCTTTATGACGAACCTTTTTGTCACCTCCATAACCAAGAAACATGTCGTTATTCCACTAAGGATAATTTTGAGCGCTGTCCAGTGATCCACTCCTGGATCACTATTGTACCCCCTTGTCATACTCATGGCAAGGTACTGAAAGCACAAGTGCTCCCTGGGTGATTTTGGTAATTAATGACAACATATCTCTTGTTGGACCAATACTTCTACCTAGTATGTTTCAGACAAGTTCAACAATGGACTGGCATGGACAAGAGGATGTGGAACCCCTTCAAGATGCTAAGGACAAAGGATTGGCTCAAGCTCAAAGCTCAGGACTCTACATTTTCTATTTTAGTGATCCAAGATCACATTGAGTCCATAGGAAAGCCAATACTATTAAAAGGGGATGAGGTGTTGCTTAATGGCTTGCTTGCTCAAAGTGCTTAGTGATATTCTCCAAAGCCCACCGAAATGCCTAACGGTCACATTTTGAACTAACTCGGTCTGACCGAGTTTTCTGATTCGGTCCCACCGAGTTTGGTAAATTGTGTGTAACGGTTAGATTTTGTGTGGAGGCTATATATACCCCTCCACCCTCTCTTCATTCGTGGAGAAATCCATCAGAACATGCCTACACTTCCAGCATTCATTTTCTGAGAGAGTACCACCTACTCATGTGTTGAGACCAAGATATTCCATTCCAACCACATAAATCTTGATCTCTAGCCTTCCCCAAGTTGCTTTCCACTAAAATCATCTTTCCACCAAATCCAAATCTGTGAGAGAGAGTTGAGTGTTGGGGAGACTATCATTTGAAGCACAAGAGCAAGGAGTTCATCATCAACACACCATCTATTACCTTTTGGAGAGTGGTGTCTCCTAGATTGGTTAGGTGTCACTTGGGAGCCTCCGTCAAGATTGTGGAGTTGAACCAAGGAGTTTGTACGGGCAAGGAGATCGCCTACTTCGTGAAGATCTACCCTAGTGAGGCAAGTCCTTCGTGGGCGGTGGCCATGGTGGGATAGACAAGGTTGCTTCTTCGTGGACCCTTCGTGGGTGGAGCCCTCCGTGGACACGCGCAACCGTTACCCTTCGTGGGTTGAAGTCTCCATCAACGTCGATGTACGATAGCACCACCTATCGGAACCATGGATAAAAAATCTCCGTGTCTCCAATTGCGTTTGCACACTCCAATCCCATCCCTTTACATTCTTGCAATTTGCATGCTTTACTTTCCGCTGCTCATATACTCTTGTCATGCTTGCTTGATATGTATTGTGAATGTTTAAACATGTGCTAAAACTCCACCTCAACTCGAAGAAATTAAAAACTGCCACTTTTCTTGCTAAGAGTCTATTCACCCCCCTCTAGACACCTTTTCTCGATCCTTTCAATTGGTATCAGAGCATTGGTCTCCATTGCTTTGGTTTAATCACCATTGGAGGAAGATGGATGAGTCTACGTTGGGGAGTCTTAGACATAGAGTGCCTATACTTGATGGAGAGTTCTTTCATGAGTGGAAAAATGAGATGCTTGAGATTTTCAATGAATATAATTTGAGCAAGTACATTACAACCCCTTGTGCTCGCCCTGTTGACCCCTTGCATCCTACCCTTGATGAGTCTATTGACATGATCCGCAATCTTAGAACTATAGATCTTATCACTAGAGGATTACTTAGAAACTTGATTGCTAGCTTGCCTGCTCTTGATTGTGCCTACACTGTATGAAAATTTCTTGAGGAAAGATTTCCAAATTATTCCTTACAAAATCGAGATGAAATTCTTTATAAGTCTATTGCCTTGAATAAAATGAGTACTAGTGATCCTAAGTTTGACGATTGTCTATTTGAGCTTCGTGACCTCATGTGTGCCAAAGGAGATGTTGGAATCATTAGCAACATCATCTCCGAAGCCATTAGATTTCCTAAAGATGACTATTGTGATGATCATTTATCTAATGAATTACTCTCTCTAGGAATTGATCCATCATATGATGATGTTGAACATGGATACTATGATGAGGACGATGATAGTGACTTTGATCTCGATGAGTCTATGAGACACTTTGGTCTTGTGGCTAATCTTCGCGGCTACATGGCTGGAGGAAATGAATGGGTCCTTGATAGTGGATGTACCGATCACATGACCGGAGACAAGGATATGTTTCGTGAGCTTGCTGAAAACGACGGCCCTCGAAAGTATGTCACCTCACTACAAAAAAAATACACTTCTGTGATGATACGTGTTTGTCACAGTAGGTCGCGTTTTCTGTCATGCATGTACATCCATGACAAATTTATGACAGAATCAAGATAGTCATACCTGTGCTGTCGTAGAAGTGTTCCATGACATTGCCAAAATTATTGCGCGTCACAGAAGTGCTTTCGTCAAGGGTGACCGACACGTGGCATCCACCGTAACGGAACGCCGTTAAGCTATCGGGTCGGATTTTGGATCCGATAACCCGTTAACAGCCACGACCAATGCTGATTTTCCACGTGTAAAATTCTCATTGGCTGACGGATCCACGTGTCAGCTCCGCGTTGGCACAGGTGTCACTCATCCAACGGTCGAGATGGGCCTATGACATGTTGACACGTGGACCGGCCCAAAAGTGGCCCACAAAGTTTAAATGGGCCGGCCCAACCGAAGGCCCACAAGATTTAGCGGACCATAATGGGCCGGCCCAGCTAAAGGCCCACAAAATTTAGCGGACCATAATGGGCCGGCCCAGCTAAAGGCCCACACGATTTTGCAGACCATAGTGGGCTGCCCAGCTAAAGGCCCACAAGATTTTGCGGACCACAATGGGCCGGCCCAGTTAAAGGCCCACAAGATTCTGCAGACCATAATGGGCCAGCCCAGCTAAAGGCCCAACATTCTCTATCAAATCGGCCTGCCAACGGCCTGTCCTAAACTTGTCATCAACGCGGCCCATGGTCACTTCTGGCCCGTTAACAGTCCGCTAAGTAATTGGGCCGAATTACGACCCGGTGTATTTCCGGCATGTTAAAGGTCCGGCTTCATTTGGGCCCATTTACAGGCCATCAAAACTTTCGGCCCATAAACGACCGTGAAGGATTTGGGTCATATTCGGTCATGTCTGACATTCGGCCTGTTAGAGGCCCACTATAGCTTTGGGCCACTTTCGGCCTGTTGTCATTTTCGGCCTGTTAACGCCGGACGTAAACCATGGGCCATATGTGGCCCAACGTCATATCGGGCCCATTAACGGCCCATATAAAAATGACGATAATCTAGCCCAACCGAAGTTCCGGCCTGTTAAAGGCCCGTGTATTAGGTCGGCGCATTTACGGCCCGTCCGAATTTCGGCCTGTCAAAGATCCGCATCGTAAATGGGCCACCATTTCGGCCTGCTAAGTCCAGTGGGTTATTTGGCACAATCAGGGCCCAATCTCACTTTCGGTCTATTAAAGGCCCATGTTTTTATGGGCTCGAGATATTTACACCTGTAAACGACCTATTTTTACTGAGGGCCCAAATTATGTTTAGGCCTGTTAAAGGCCCACTATGGGCACAGGCCTACCAGAAAAATATGAAAGCTTATGCTGCTTTAGGCCCAAATATTTTTAGTGGGCTACATGCCAATTTCGGCCCGTAATCGTTTTTAGCCCAATTGGAATGGGCCCGACGAATGTTGGCATGTTGGGCTCCTACGAAGCTTTCGGCCGAATACATTACTAAGATAAACCTACACTATACAAAAATAGCGTCGTAATTACTGCAGCCTGAGGCAGCATCATAAATGTTGTATCACAACAAAATAAATTCCAACCATACAACAAAAGGCCTGTTGGCATAAAGTTTACAGTCCTTCCAGATAAAAGCACCATCAGATGTATAGAAGCACAGATCATTTGACCTGAGTGCTAATGTTTCAGGCTGTAGAATCTGATGGAGCAGCACAATCTCCACCTTTTTTCCGCCATTGCTCTTGAACAACGAAGCGAATGTCTAATAGTCTGGTTTCAAAACCATTCATATCTTGACGACATTTCTCAACCACTATTCTTGTTTCCGAAACAACATCCATTAGGGATTGGACTTGTGTCTGGAGCACAGATATATCACTCTGTCTAGCAGGAAGATTTTGTTCAGTAGGCGATTTGGACGAGGTTACCTTGACAACCAACCCAGAATTACGCAGGAAGGTGCTTTTTGCACTGTTAGTGGAGAGATACTGACGCACTGCAGCAAGAGGTGACATTGTGCCTGTAGCAGCCTCGTCACCTTCAGGTGGTTGTGGCTGTTCAATCATTTGTTCCATAGCTTCCTGAAAGTTTGAACTTGTAGATTAGTGTACCAGATAAGTTACTAATGAGATAAAAACAAACAAAGTAGGTTAAACGTTTATACATAACTTATTTTGGTGAACTACTGTAATACATTAGCATGTATTGTAGTGCCAACTACATAATAAAATCACTTTCGGAACATATGTCCATGTAGCATGCCTACTGTATTGTCTATTTCCTCACATTTGTTGACATCTAAGGATAAAGAGACATGGTTTAAAGTAGGATGAACATAGTATGACATCATTCATATCATGGGCAAACAGATATAAAACAAACATGCTATTTTATCATTGTGTGCGCACGTGAACATAACAACTAGATTACAGATCAAGACCAAAAGAATATCCTTCATCTCTTTTAAACCATGTAAGGTGAAATGATACGTTAAGACAACTGTGAATAAAAGTGAACAGAGTAACTAACATTGGCTGCAAACCAAGTAGTTAAATGAACACATCACAATAACAATCAGTTCAAAGCAGGAGGAGTAAGGACTTACAACAGCGGCTTGAACTGGTGTGCTCATGCCCTTCATCTTGCTGGTGTGGCAATCCTTGAAGATTTGCACTGCATTCGGTTCAGGTTCTTTTTGGTCCGCAAGGGCTTTCCTCTGTATTTGGAACAAGTCAATATAGATACGATAATATGGCACAAAAAAAAGAAGGAAGTAGCAGCTATTTACAAGAGCCTCGCAGTGTGCAATATAGCTACGAGATCCTGTTGTCTATTGGAATTTCACTTTAGAACGGTTGGTTTTGTTCTTCAAACAGTTAGCCTAGAAGAAGATACACTTGTAAGGCACATACATAAATACAAGTTCAATATGTGGTCTGATCAAATACATATAGCCTACCTGATACTTTGGATCAGACCAGTGTTTAACGAGGGCTGTCCAGTCTTCATCTGTAATATATTCCACTTGAGATGTTTGGGCGATTTCATTGTTAGCCTTGCCTTCAAAGTGAGATTTTCTAAGGTGGTACCGATACTGTCGCAGAGCAGACTGAAAAACATGAGTGCATGCTTGTTTAGTTGCATCATCTTTCGGATCCAACTTGAACCTCATCTGTTGAAAAAAGAATGTGAGTCTTATTAGGAGGAAGCTAGAAAGTATGGGACAGAGCAAGACAATATTACTAATTGCGATGAATAACATTACTTACGGATAAATGGTCAAGGAAGGTGTTAAACTGGGTATTGTCTTTCTCATTCCTGTACTGGATCCACGTTGGGAGGATACGTGCATGACACCTAATGGCAACGGCTGCCTCTGATACTAACTTGGCTGACTCTGTAGCATCACGTGGCCTTTTTAAACCTGCCTCAAAATGGATCTCCATTCTTCCTCCTTTAGATTTTGTTAATCTGTCAAGCATTATCCCTGATGTCTGTTTCCGCTTGCGCCGTGGTGCTAGTTCAACAACGAATATGGAAAGTGTTAGTGTACATCAAACTGTGAGAGTACATATAAAGGAGCATGCAACTGCAACTGGACTCGGTCAGGTACCGTCTTGGTGTTGATGCTCATGAGGTTCATCTGATCTTGCCAAGTCCTGTTGTGTCAGCAGTGCTTCGGAAGTAGTGTTAGGTGTGAAGGCAGCTTGGGAACTGGCCAGTTCCAGAGCAAACAAACGAGTAACTGATTGAGATGCTGGTACAGTTGAAGCGGATGCTGCAGCTGGTGGAGCAGGTGATACTGTGTTTGTAGATTTAGCCGGTGGACTTGGACCTTCTACTGCACTATAAGTACCAGCAGAATCTCGACGGCAGAACCTTTTCCGTTTCACCCGACGAGTAACAACACTCCCTACTATATTATTTTCCTTGCTCTTTTTTGACTTTGCCATGTCAAGCTGTACCCACAACACAAAAGAATAAAATCACTCTTCAGAACTCATTGATGCATGATACAGACAAGCAATACTTTGATGTAAGACAACCGTATGAGGATGGAATATGTAAGAAAAACAGGACGACATGACATATTCACAGCTACGATGTGCAAACTAAGCAGAAGGATTTTCAAGAAAATAGAAGTAATGCAAGCTAGACACCAGATGAAAGATGCAACCAATATTACTCTGCCAAGTTAAAAGTGTCTTGTCATAAGTGGCAATTCGAAAAATTAGAAGCAGTACAACGTAGAAATCAATGCAAGATGCAACCACCATCAAACTGCCATGTTAAAAGCGTCCAATCATGAGTGACTGATGCGAGATACACAACAGCAGTACTTTGATGTAAGAACATGGTATGATAGATAGATGCAGTGTATTCTAGACACAGAAAGCCATGTCATATGCACATATATAACGTATAAACTCAGCAGGTGCAATTTAATCAAAATAGAAGAAATACAGGCTAGACAACATATGCAACATGAAACCAATGATCACACTGTCAACTTAGAGCAAGCACATGCGATGGTGGAGTACGGGAGATGAACTCATCATGTAGACTTGGGACTTCAACTTCATTAGCAGTAGCAGTGGCAAATCTAGAGAGTCTCTGTTTGCGTCGGTGCGGAGGACCACCAACATCCCCTAACTTACTCTTTTCCTTCCTATTTTCTGATATTGCCTTATGAAGTCAAAACCACAAGAAGATGAATAAAATTAGCTCTGCATAACTGGTTGATGCATGATACAGACGAACACTACTTTGATGTAAGGCAAGCGCAGGATAGGTGGATGGAATATATACAAAAAAAGACAGCGTTTCATATTCACACGTACGATAGGAGGATGGAATATGTACGAAAAAACAGTAAGCGGAAGGCATTTCAACAAAATTAGAAGAAATGAAAGCTAGGCACCATATGAACATGCAACCAATATCACTCTATCAGGTAAAAAGTGTCTCGTCGTAAGTGCCATTTCAAGAAATTAGAAGCAGTACAATCTAGAAGACAATGCAAGATGCAACCTACATCACAGTCCCAAGTTAAATGTGTCTTATGGGTAAGTGATCGTTGCAGGTATAAGTTGTAAGCTACGCAGATGCAATTCAACATAATCAGAAGCAATACAAACTAGACATCATACGGAAAACGCAACCACGTATAATAGTTCCAAGTAAGAGCAAGCACCTGTGATGGTGGAGTAGGGGAGATGTGCTCATCATGTACATGTATGTTCTAGAAACAGCAACACGTGTCATATTCACAGGCATTATGTGTAAAGTAAGCAGATGCAATTCAAGTTAGAAGCAATACAAGCTAGACATCATACGCAACATGCAACCACATATAATAGTGTCAAGTTAGAGCAAGCACCTGTGATGGTGGAGTAGGGGAGATGTGCTCATCATCTACACAGCTACGTTGACTGTCCAGCCTTGTGTTGTCTTGCGAATCTTGTTGGGAGGATGGCGGAGTAGAATCTGTAGAGACCCCCTGTTTGAGTTGCTCCGAAGGACCACCATCATCCACTGCCGGACTAGTTTCCTTCAGTTGTAATGATTTTGCATTGTGAAGTCAAACCGATAAGTAAAAGGAATAAAATTCGCTCTTCAGAACTCATTCATGCATGATACTGACGAACACTACTCGAATGAAAGGCAAACACATGATGCGAGGATGGAATATGTATGAAAAACAGGATGGTGTGACATATTCACACCTATGATGTGGTAACTAAGCAGAAGGCATTTCAACAAATTAGAAGCACTGCAAGCTAGACACCATATGAAAGATGCAACCAATATCACTCTGCCAAGTTCAAACTGTATGGCGTTTCAACAAATTAGAAGCAGTACATGCTAGAAATCATATGCAAGACACAACCAATATCACAGTGGCGACTTAAAGGTGCCTTATCATAAGTGTCTGACGTGGGATATGCAGGAATAGTAGTCTGATGTAGAAACAGGAACACATGTCATATTCACAGGCATTATGTGTAAAGTAAGCAGATGCAATTCAACAAAGTTAGAAGCAATACAAGCTAGAAATCATACGCAACATGCAACCACATATAATAGTGCCAAGTTAGAGCACGCACCTGTGATGGTGGAGTAGGGGAGATGTGCTCATCATCTACACAGCTACATTGACTGTCTAGCCTTGCGTTGTCTTGCGAATCTTGTTGGGAGGATGGCGGAGTAGAATCTGTAGAGAACCTCCGTTTCAGTTGCTCGGAAGGACCACCATCATCCAATGCCTTGCCAATTTCCTTCAACTTTATTGATTTTGCATTGTGAGGTCATACCGACAAGAAAAAGGAATATCATTCACTCTTGAAAACTCATTCATGCATGATACTGACGAACACTACTCTGATGAAAGGCAAAGTCATGATATGAGGATGGAATATGTACGAAAAAATGGACGGCTTGACATATTCACACCTATGATGTGGTAACTAAGCAGAAGGCACTTCAACAAATTAGAAACAATGCAAGACACCATATGGAAGGTGCAATCAATATCACTCTGCCAATAAAACTGTCTCGTCATAGGTGGCGTTCATCAAACTAGAAGCAATACATGCTAGAAATCATATTCAAGACGCAAACCAATATCACACTGCCAACTTAAAGGTGTCCCATCATAAGTGACTGACGCAGGATACACAAGAAGAGTAGTTTCATGTAAGAACATGGTGTGATAGACAGATATAGTATGTACCAAAAACAGGAAAGCGTGTCATATTCACATGTATCATGTGTAAGCTAAGCAGATGCAGTTTACACTAATTAGGAGCAATACGAGCTAGACACCATATGCAACATGCAACCATATATCACACTGCCAAGTTAGAGCAAGCACCTTGGATGGTGGAGTAGGGGAGCGGAGACTTGGACCTTGTAATGCACTATCAGTACAAGGAGAATCGGTACAGATGCTCCGTTTACGTTGCTGCAGAGGACCACCATCATCGCCTTCCTTACTCTTTTCCTTCCTCTTTCTTGATTTTGCCTTGTCAAGTCAAACCCACAAGAAAAAGGAATAAAATTTGCTCTTCAGAACTCATTGATGCATGATACTGACGAACACTACTTTCATGTAAGGCAGCCGCATGATAGGAGGATGGAATATGTATGAAAAATAGGACGGCGTGACATATTGACATGTATGATGTATAAAGTGTAAACTAAGCACAAGGTGCTTGAACTTGTTAGAATCGATGCAAGCTAGAAACCATATGAAAGATGAAACCAATATCACTCTACCAAATTAAAAGGGTGCCCTAACAAATGTATTTGACCAAATTAAAAGCAATACATGGCAACAGGCTAGAAATAATATGCAATATGCAACGAATAAAGGTGACTCATCGTAAGTGATTGATGCAGGATACAGAAGAGAGGTAGTTTCATGTAAGAACAAGGTTAACACATAGATGTAGTGTGTACCAAAAATAGGAAGGCATGTCATATTCACAGGTATAGTGTGTAAACTAAGAAGATGCAATTTACCCTAATTAGAAGCATTACAAGCTAGACACCGTATGCAACATGCAACCACATATCACACTGCGAAGTTAGAGCAAGCACCTGTGATGGTGGTGTAGGGGAAGTTCGGTCTTTGGGTACAGAGCTACGTTCAATATCTTCATTTAGGCTTGCTGTTTCTTGAGAATCATGTGGAGAGGATGAAATTGCATTCTTTATAAGAGTATTGCGTCTCATATTAACCCACGCGCGTGACTGTCTCATCATAAGCGATAGACGCAGGATACACAAGAACAGTAGTTTGATGTAAGAACATGGTGTGATAGGCAGATATAGTATGTACCAAAAACAGGAAGGCGTGTCATATTCACATGTATAATGTGTAAGCTAAGGAGATGCAATTTAACAAATTAGGAGCATTGATGAGGGATACACAAGAAAAGTAGTTTGATGTAAGAACATGGTTAATAGAAAGACGTAGTATGTACCAACAACAGGAAGGCATGTCATATTCATAGGTATAATGTGTTAACTAAGCAGATGCAATTTACCCTAATTAGAAGCATTACAAGGTAGACACCATATGCAAAATGCAACCACATATCACACTGCCAAGTAAGAGCAAGCACTTGCGATGGTGGTGTGGGGGAATTGCGGTGATCAACTAGAGAGCTACGTTGACTATCTTCATTTAGCCTTGCTGTTTCTTGAGAATCATGTGGGGGGGGGATGACACTGCACTCTTTAAACGAGTAGGGCGTCTCACAGTAACCCACTCGGGTGACTGTCTCATCATAAGTGATTGACGAGGGATACAAAAGAGCATTAGTTTGATGTACGAACATGGTTAATAGACATATGTAGTATGTATCAAAAACAGGAAGGCATGTCATTATCAAAGGTATAATGTGTAAAGTAAGCAGATGCAATTTAACCAAATTGGAAGCAATACAAGCTAGACACCATATGCAACATGCAACCACATTTGATAGAGCGAAGTTAAAGCAAGCACCTGGGATGGTTGTGTGTGGCAATTGAGATCATCAACTGTAGAGCTACGTTTACTGTCTCCAACTCCTGACACTGCACCCATTAGAGCGCTGAAATGCTTAGTGCTTATCTTTGAATTACATTGGAGCGACTTCTGTCTTTTCTTTTCTGCATTCATCAACACTGCGTCAGAGTCTGAAATACCCATGCATAAAAAAATAGTGTGAGTATGGGTGAAGTGTGTGCACAATTAGTACAGTGTAAAGGTAGCAGATAGCAGGTCGGTGAGAAATAAATGACGGGACACATATGATAGCTCTACAACATGCATGGCACACTAAATTACTACAGGATTCTATGAAAATAACAGTCAACTGAAAGCAAATAGGCCAGTCCATTTTTTCTGCATCGTCCGATGTACAAAGAACGGGCAGATTGCCTTCATCTACCTCCAGCCAGTCAGTGTTGACGATCTTCCTCGAAACGCCAGCGACCACCGGCCCAGTATTCCTCCCCTGCCTGCGCCCTCCCCTCGACCTCACCGCACCGCCCCCCCGGCCATCCATTCAAGCCCCGCCAACCTCCAGATCGGGCGCAAGCAGCTCCTGCGCCCCACACCCCTATGATAGACACCGATGCGCCGCTTCCCGGGGGAACAGGCGGACTAGGTGCTCCGCGCGCCTAAGCGGGTGCTGCTTCTTTTAGTTGCGGTTCGACTGACCCTGAATTGAAATCTAGGCGGGCTACTGACCTCTAGCAAAGGTGAAATAGTAAAAGGGAGGAAACCTTGTGCATTTAGTATCACGAAGAAGATGCATAAGAAGCGCTCAACTAGTTTCTTTCATGGGATGAATACGGTGTGAGCGGAGACGTAAGATTTGCACGAATAAGGGAAGAGGAGTACCTCTTTCTGCTGGCAGTGCTGTGTCCTCCTTCTGTTTTTCCGACAATCTTCTTGTTGTTCGTCGGAAACCAGAAGTTGTGGAGGATGGTATAGCCTTGGACGAACCCATGGCCAAGTTGTTGAGTGTGGTGCGGTGGCCGTCTGTCGGCGGCGGGGAAGCAGATCCGAGGCGGCGAACGACGGCGTAGCGGGAACAGCTCCGGTGCGGTGGACGGTTGCGACAGTGGAGCCGCAGCAGTGAGGAGCAGGACGGTGTGGTCGGAGTGGTTCTGGTACGGCGCACATCGGCGTCGGCGTCGTGGAGGCAGCTCTGCCTCGGCTTCAGCTGCCAAGTCCTTGAGGGCGTTGCGGTTGCGGTTGCGTTGGACGATGACGTCGGGGTACCGGCTCTGGCGTGATGGAGGAGGGCGGCGGTGGATTGGCCGCTATGGGGTGGAGGATGGAGGAGGCTGGGGTTTCGCGGCTGGTGGAGAGGGCGTTTTCGCGCCCACGGATTATGAATGGGGAAACGGAGGGAGGCGGGGAACTAAGGGGGAACAATGTTTCGGTTTGAGACGTGCTTGTTTGAAATTTGGGGAAAGTTACAAACTTTGCCCCCATCTAAAATTTCGGACATATTGCGGGTTGGGGGTAGGGCAGTCATGTCAGGTGTCCCAAATGTGGGCGGGATAGATTTCGGCCGAGCGCATGGGTAGGCGCCCACGGCGTATGGATGCTTCTCGGAGGCGGTTGAGACTGGCGTCTTGGTGAAGTTACAAACCTACCCCGGTTTAGACCTTTGGACATCGGGCCGATAGGCTACACGGGCCAGAGTCAGGACAGTAATTTCCTACCACCAAAACATTAGTCTCGCGCGGTTTCGGGTGACCAGAGGCCTATTTGGCGCTTCGTTCAATATTTAGGAGCAGAAGCATTAACGTTTTTGGTTCTCTTGAATTGAACTTTCAGGATTTGTCAAACTTCACAAATCTTTACTCTTGAAAATCCTAAAGCTACGATTATTTTGGAATGGAGGGGGTACATTTGAATATACATTGTACACGAGTATCTATTAAAAAATATGCAACTTACCTTAGTTCATGCATGGTTCCAGATATAATCTCCTTGGTTGCAAAAAAAAGTTAGATATGCGTATGAATATATATAGCATGTTCAAACTCACAACAAAGATT
The DNA here is from genome assembly GCF_018294505.1 of Triticum aestivum. Taxonomy (NCBI): domain Eukaryota; kingdom Viridiplantae; phylum Streptophyta; class Magnoliopsida; order Poales; family Poaceae; genus Triticum; species Triticum aestivum. The sequence continues at coordinate 412,995,752 of NC_057808.1, read as the reverse complement.
GATGCCCCCTTTTACATCTGATTTACAAATGCCATTATCTCGGGTTCAAATAGATGAATGCACTTCCTATGAAGTTGAATCTTCGAAACCCCCTTTATGTTGAATTCGACATGTATTCTATTTCGTAGCTAGCAATTTGGAATGTATCCATGCAAGTGACAAATGTATAAAGTGCTTCACACTAACAACATGGAGTGCACTAATTAATGTTTATATATGAATTGCAAAAGCATCCATTGCCTGTATTTCAAACCGCTCTCACTCTATGGATCGATAATATGAAATAAACACATGCACATGCTAGAATTCAATAAAGTATGGGTGTCTGATAGACCGATTTTCGTCCATACGCAATTTGCAAAATTCATGATCTCATCCAAAAATAATAATGGCATTTATATTTTAATTTAATGCGTAGAACCGACTTTTACACGTAGATGCACTATGCCTCGCCCCGTTCTCACAAACGCGTTATATATCTCTCTATCTAACGCATACGTGCACACACTTTATATGCATCGGCATTTCTCTTTCACACATGCTCACAATCTCTCTCAGGGTGTCGGGGTGTCTCACGCACATGCTCTCTCTGTTTCTCTCTCTCTCTCTTTCTGACTACTATGTACCACTCTTTTCACTAATCTCAGTTGGAAAACACTATTTCTCTCACATTCATATATACACATGCACGGTCTCTACTAGCCCTCTATACGCACATATATGTGCCTACGTGTCTCCCGCACGCACATTATCTTTAGGCCTCTCTCGCACACATTGCCCCCCCGACACACCTCTCTCTTAGTAGTTGGCAGATATGATTTCATCATATCATTCGGTAGGATATCCCTGGCTGTTAGGCTGGATGGTAATACGAGGCAAAGTTTTACCCTAGTTCGGATTGGACCCTTGCAGTTGAAGAAAGAGCCTACTCCTGATACTGTATATTAGTGATAGGGGTGTGTACAAAGTACACATGAATACCAGGCATTGTGCGTGTGTGTATACTATCGATGAACTAGCCCCCAAGCTTGTATAACATACTAAGGGCCTAGGGTTACAAATCATATATAGTCGGCTTATCACTAGTGGGGATAGAGTCCTCCACGACTCTGGTAGCTTCGTGTTGTACGCCGAGTCCTCCACATGGGTCTTCGTATAACACGTCTCGGTCCAACCTATATGTGGCGCAGGATGGAACCGACCCATGAGTCTTCATGTTGACCCACCACAACTAGAAATGATGTGCCCACCACACCACACACGCAATCGGCCACTAAGAAAATAAGCATATACAATAGTACAACGGTATCTAGCTCACGATACGTCTCCATATTTTGTTGATGACACTGACGGACTTTGCATTTGATGCGTGCTCCGTATTTTGTTGACGACACTTACAGTCATTGTATTTGAAGCGAAAGCACGATATGGTCACTTGACTTGAGAATAAGCTCATCACGGTCACCACATACATTTTGTCGTGCTAACCAACATGTGGTTGGATGGTTAGAGGACAGTGGTTTCTCGAGCCCACCAAGGTTAAAGTCCCGGTGCTGGCATTTATCTTGTGTTAATTTCAGTATTTTCCGGCGATGTACGTTCAGTGGGAGGAGGCGTTCCACTCGACTACGAGGCACCTATGGCGACTTCGTAAAATCTCAAGATCATATATGCTGGCCCACTCTCTCGAAGGTGCTCATAGGGGTAGGGTTCGCGTGTGTGCGCTTATAGCGGTGAGTGCTTGCGCGTATATATGAGCCCTTGCGTCTGTACCGTGTTAAAGAAATACATATCATGATTATACGGTCACTGGCTCACCCGTACAACTCCGTATTTTGTTGATGACACAATCAATTGACCAGTCAAACGTTCCACGCGGCGCAACTAGTGTTGCACCATGGGGGCGCGTAACCGTGGGGCCCACCTGTCAGCCCGTATATGAAAGAAAGAAATGGTAGTTTGAGTCTGTACTGTGTTAATAAAATAGGAGTACATTTTAGGGTGATCATACGGTCACTGGCTCACCATACAGCTCCGTAATTTGTTGATAACATGATCAATTGACCAGTCAAACGGTCCACATTCAGCAGCGCACATTACCATAGGGCCCACCCGTCAGCGCGTATATGAAGGACAGAAATG